>NW_021318505.1:1359538-1363781 GCF_001605985.2 Dendrobium catenatum | reverse complement strand
CCTTGACGAAATGTGGTCGACGAAGTATGGCTGAGTTGTCGCCTTTCAGTTCTCACCGAAGCAGAAGCAGGTATGATTACACTTATAAATACTCGACTTCTTATCCGACTCCTCGCTCGTCCTATAATACTTCAAATCGAGCGGTGCTCGTTTCGTTCAAGGCGTTACAAACTTGAAGCCTACGCCCCGTGCGAAATAACGGCACGCTCTCGCAAATCAACGAGGCCGTAAGCCTCAACGCGCAAATGCCTTCGCCTCGCCTTTTAGTGCGCCTTAGTGCGTACCCTCTTCCGGCTTTTTTAATCGTTAAATGCTTGACTGAAAGCTATTTGCTAGTTGGAGGTATTCTGCATTCATACTATGAGTCAAAGGAAGCACACAAGAATCATGGTGAAAATGCTCAACCCATCACTTTAGGTGGGAGGCCAATCAAATTCTTCTTCAAAAAAATTTAATAATTTTATTCATATAGATTCCAAGTCAGGGAGCGATATTTTGCAGTCCATCTCTCTCTCTCTCTCTCTCTTCTCGTCTCTTCTCTCTCTAATATATAATATTATAGTATATTAGATTTGAGATTTGAACCTCTAAACGCTTATTATTTTGGAAGAGGAGAGGCAATGCCACTCAACTAAAGGCTGGTCTTTAATAGTTAAATAAACATTGAAGTGACTACAATGCACTTTTTTTGCTAGTTGTGATTTGGTTATTGAACTTTGGATGGCGGTTGGGCAGATTCATTCTCAGGTAAATTTCATCACATATTATCAAATCCAGACTGACTGTTTCGAGTCAATGCAACTTATTTATCTCTTTGGTGGCTTGCTTGAGGGTTCAGTTTGGTTGTCTTTATTGTTTTATTTTTTTGGCAGAATCGCCAAGTGGCTAGTTTCCAGATGGTTGGAATGGGTTGATGATTGGCAGGTTGATGGCACTTCAACAGAAACTCAATGATGGCTGGGTTTAATGCACTATACTGACGCATTCTGAAATGGCCTGAATCAATTAGATAGACGTAAATGTCATTAATTATGCCAAGACAAAAGAAGATGGATTAGGCGTAGAAAATACACATCAGTATGAACCAGACAGTGTGATTCCGTTGGAACTACTCGAACCAGGTCATCTTATTCCTACTTGCCTCTTCTTGCTCTTTGTCGCATCTGTGGTTTCTTAATGTCTTACAGTAGTTGAAGGCGTCAAAATTTCTATGAATCAAAAGAGTTTCTTGGAGTTCTGTAGTAGACAAATATGTGCGATAAGAGAATTAGATATTCTGAAGCGCTCAAAATAATGTATTTCCGTGACTTATTGAAGCTGATGAGCTTTTATATTGCTCGAATGAGTGAAGCTTTCTTCAGAATAAGGACCAGGGTTTGCTGGTTTTGTTTAAGCATACAAGCCACCAAAATGTGGAAAAGATATTCAGTCAAATCCCATACATGACTGAAATCACTATATGTTCACCTTTATCTATAACAAATTTCCGTCCCCTTTTAACTGCTGAATTTGCTGTTATTAGTATAAAGAGGGTGGAGAAGCAACTACCTGCTCTCAGGGTACTCTCATTCCTGGTAAAAACTGTAAAGTATCTATAATGCTGATATGCAAAAACCATTATTCTTTATCAGTTACACCACAAGGAGGGTTGGGTCTAATACATGTATGGCTTAAAATCAATTGAAATTGCTTTTTTTTTTCATGTGTATTTGAATCCTTTCGACAGATCTTTCTTTTACTGAAGGAGCCCATTCCTTATCAAGCCCAAGAAAATATCAAACCAAGTGATGAGTCTAAGAATTTCTTTAATTCGGGAAGGTTTGCTCAATGTGGAGCTGGATGTCGTTGTTTTCTTAGTTTGAGTTTTTTTTTGGTTTTCTTATGAACTTCTACCATTATGCAGGGGTTGACATGGTCATTGGAACAAAATATGACGAAGGAAGTTAATTGCAGGAAAAATTCGAATATTGTACATTTTTGATTGGCAAGTTGCAAAGATGTCCCATATACTTTGTACTTTATGGACAAATCTGCAAAAACGGAATAGAGAAACTTTCTTCTTTATTGCCACATCTAATATGGAATAATCAAAAGTTCTTTGGAAATCACTGATGAGAGATGACTAATGGATACACCATAGCTTTCTGCACGTTAACTTCAAAGATTTGGGTTATAATCTGTATCTTTAAAAACACCTGGCATAGAGCAGTTCCAGTCCTGTTAGAGATCTGTCTCCTTGGTGACATGGTAATGTTTTGTATGGTACCTATTAATGTAAAGCTGATCATTTTCTAGAAAATTTTTCCATGCATTTGTTATTTTAATTTTAGGGTGGTTCTATTGATCTTTATGTTATGCAAATGAACGGAAAGTGTATGAGGCTATTTTATTTCTCAAGCCTCCCATATGAGTCTATTCTACAAAGGTATGTATCGCACTAATTTTCTTGCCAGGTTTTAGAAATACATCCTTCTCAACTTTTGGCTGGTCTTTCAGGTTTATTTGGTGGTGGTCCGTTTATGACACTTCACAACAGGCTTGGTAGAGACGTGCTATTAAGTTCAATATTGACGATCAACCAAAGGTTTCTTGAATGTTCGACACAAGGGTTTTCTTTTGTTTATTGTAATGCAGGAATGA
Organism: Dendrobium catenatum; assembly: GCF_001605985.2. NCBI lineage: Eukaryota > Viridiplantae > Streptophyta > Magnoliopsida > Asparagales > Orchidaceae > Dendrobium > Dendrobium catenatum. The sequence continues at coordinate 1,361,141 of NW_021318505.1, read as the reverse complement.
AACAAATTCAGGTGCTTGTCTGGCTTCCAACTTCTTGAACATTCTCCTTTTATTTGGGAAATCATTCTTTTTGTCTACCATAGATAGTATTAATTTCTAACGAGTTGATTATTTTAACTCTCTGCTTGTTCTTTTTGATTTAATCATTATGGTAATTTTTTTCCCAAATCGTTAATAATATTTATTTATTTTTGAAGCACCCGGTTATATTTCTGACTATTTAAACTTTTTAGATTTATTATAGGCACTTTTGGATATTCAACTTGTTATCTTTTTAATCAAATTGTTCTTTTCATTGGTTAGTCATTTCATGCTAGTAAAATTGCATAAAGTTCTTCCTTCTTCTTGTTTCTTAGTTCTTTTGATCTTCCATCATCAATGGGTAGGTTTTTTTTTCTGAATGTTGTTCATTTGAGATTGAATGTAGTTTTTTTTTTTATTTTAGTTTTTTACCCCTTGTTTTGGAATCAGTCCAGTACAACTTTTTTAGGCTGCAAATAGTTAGTTTTAAAATAATGATACCAATCAAAAAATATAGGGGATCCCAATATTTTTTTATCACAAATAGAACAACCTTCCTAGAAACAATTAAAGTACATAAAATGCTTAAACAAACGTTTAATATTAAATGACAGACTTACAAACTTTGGACTAAACAAGACACCCTAAAGTTGTTATTTGGAAGAGGGATACAGGTGGGGGTGTAACTTGCGGAGAGACGAAATAGGTTAGAAAGCCAAGGACGAGGTTGGAAAGAGCTCGCAGATTTTCGGGGGGAATGAGAAAGAAGACGGACAAAGCTCGCAAGCTTTTTCCAATGAAACCGCAGGTTCTCATTTTCCCAAAAAATACAATCAATAAAATTCACTCTCAAAACATTACAATACATCTATATTTATAGGTATGAGAATATGAAAAGGACAGCTTAATTAACTTACACATAAGAACCTAAGCATCACAAAATTAAAACATAGAAATCCTCCCCCCTTGCTTCTGGATATTCAGCCCCAAACCAGGGAACCGAAACAGCACCACGGCCCAAGGAGCCGCGTGGGTGCCAGGGGCATGGCCTCAGGAAAGAAGCCCAGGCACGGAAAATCAAGCGGCCGACCGGATTCCATGGGGCAAAAATGCAAAATAGCGAAAGCCAAGGAGGACCAAAGGCCACCTCAATGGGGAAAAGAAAATCTTGGAATTCCAAAGGCCGGTTTGGATTCCAAGAGACAAACATAAATACTAACATAAAAAGCATAAAGAACATTTAATTAAAAGATAAACAAGTTCGAACATAGCTGGAGGCGATCGAAGGTAACGATTTATTTCTTCTTCTTCTCTTGCTTCCCGTAATCTTCCCGTCATTTGCTTCATGTCTCGCTTCTTATTCTCCAGCTTCTTGTAATCGAAGGTTCTTTTTCACGGCTATGTAACGATCTTTCTTCCCGTTATTTGCTTCATATCTCGCTTCATCAGATTGTACATGCTCGGTACTGCTCAGTACATGCTTGGTACCGAACAAGTACATGCTCGGTACTTAGCGGTACATGCTCGGTACCGCTCGGTATTGAGCGGTACACGCTCGGTACTGAGCGGTACACGCTCGGTA
>NW_021318505.1:1295466-1357752 GCF_001605985.2 Dendrobium catenatum | reverse complement strand
ATCTTCAATCAAATTCATACAAAGAGAAGAAATCGATTGGCGGCAGATCGAATGAACAAATTAGTTTATGTTATGTTTAACAAAAAACTGAAAGATTGACATCTCAGATTGTAGAATCAAGGAAATATTGAGAATGAAATTGATCCTTTGCTTGTTGATGAGTTACAATCTGATGATGAATGGGTTACTCCTAAGAATGCTGATGTTTCTGAAGTTGAAGCAGAAGGAGAAACTCATGTCAATGAAGAAGACAATAAAGCAACTACCTAAGTATATAAAAGAAAGAAACAAAGTGAGATTGAAGCTTCAAAAAAATTTAAAGGTATTCTTAAATATAATGAATTATTTTGTATGTTACTATTGTTTCATTTTAGAGCTAATGAAATATTAACTGATATAGGAGATAAAGGAAAAATATTATAGATGAAGAAGAGTTAGAGGATGACTTTGACATTAATTATGAAGATTCTTCTGAAGACAATCAAAGTGATGATGAGCCTGCTTTGGGTCTTGATCCTAAGGGGATGTTTTATTTTTAAGTGAGGTTATTTTAAATCTTGTATTCCACTAATATTATCTGAAAACAAATCTTCAAATTAATAGTTGACATAATATTTTGTTATTTTTTTATTATTTATAATTTTAAATTAATTTATTTTAATTGTTTTGAGGCTTAAGCCTCGATCCGCCTCGAGGCTTACGCCTCGCCTCGCTTAGAAAAAACGCCTCGATTCCCGATTTCGCCTTTTAAAACCTTGGTCAAGATGATGGGGTTTTATATTCTTTCTTCCAAAATGCATTTAGTTAAATATCTCTCCCCATTACATTACAATTCTCAGCTTTCATGCTTTTGCCCTTTCCCCATTAATATGAGGGATGCCTTCAAACAAGACTATGAATCAAACTCCATGAACAGCAAAGTACATTCCAATTTCAACAAGTCTCTCTAAAGAACCTCATATGACAAGCAGTATTACTGTCCAATTATATGGTTTTGCCAAAAATTAAATACAGAGTATAAATTGTATTGGCTTAAATAATGTAATCGAAGCTACGGAAAGGCTACCCAAAAAAGTGTGATCAGTAGTTTCACTGATGTGTCGATATGGGGAAACTAGGTGCATCTAGAAAAGAGCGTAATGTAATTTGCATATGAAGCTAACCTTATAATGATGTCACGATGATTAAGGATATCAATTGAATGATCACCAACTAAGTATAGATTTTCCAAGAATTTAAAATTGACATCAACGTTAGGACAAGCAAATAAAATTTCGCCAACAAAAGATAAAGAAAGCGAATGAACCGGCTCGAAGATCTCTTCAACAAAAACAATTATCCTAAGTTTGCTTTGAAATGAACAAACGTTATTCATAATTCGGTGCATTCTTTAATTTTGCACAATACAAGGCTTGCCTTGAGGCCCGTCTCAGCACAACTCCGGTGAAAAACACCTCGAGGCGTACGCTTTGAGTTTTTTATGAGGCTTGTGCCTCACCTTGTCTAAGGTGATTCTTGAGGATCACCTTGCCTCATTGGTGTGAGGCTTACGCCTCATCCTAAATATATTATTATTATTATTATTATTAAAACCTACTTAAATCCTAAACTAAAGCCTCGAACAAATCATGCCTTCATGCACCAAGCTACAACAACTTTCTCTCGACTGTCCCGACCTCTACCTAGCAACCTTCGTTGCATCCAACACCATTGTAGTCAACATCAGAGATCACTTGAAAGCCGCACATCACCGCTATCTTTTATAAAAATTTGGAGTATTATTCTCATTTTTATAAAAATGACAAACAATTAAAAAAGAGGAAGATGATTGTAATAAATAAAGAAGCAGATTGGCAGGCATTATACTTCACTGGATGAGGCAGGGGAAAGACCAATTTGATACAAATAAAGACCCATCTAAGTGATGACAATATAGAGATCTTTGAGTTATTATCAACTATTTTAACTTTCTTTAAGAATTAAATGTAGATGTGTAACGGGGAAAGAAGGAATTTAAAGTTTAACTTGATGTTATGAGATACTTTTATGAAATTCCTATATTTTATGTTGGTTTGCTTTTGTAACAAAATTAAAACTTGCCACTTTACGTCTAGTGTAATTTTTTGTTTCATATGTATATTAATTTGTTACTTTATAGTTGAATAGAAAGTTAATAAGTCATCCTTTAACATATTACATGGGTATTATGTAAAAATTTACTTTACCTTCACTTTAAGCAATTTTTGGATTTTGAGACTTACAACTCAAAATGTCGTGAGGCTTACGCCACGCCTCATGATCGAATTACGTCTCAATATCTAATTACGTAATTTTAAAACTAGAGGAAGGAGAAAAGTGGACAGAAGTAGAGGGATGGAATCTTGTGTTTTTGCAAAAAGGGAATAAAAATTTTGAACTAGAGGCACATGATTTGATGAAATGTGAGCAATCGAAAGAGCAGAGGAGGTAATGAAGGTGGCTAAATTGTAAGAATTGTTGTGATCGTAAAACATATAAGAAGTGAGGTGACTGGAATGGAATGAGAACAAAGAAAAGGAGGGATGACAAGTGCATTGGTGAGGAAAAAAGTGGCAAAGAACGAGAACGGTGGAAGAAAGTCCCCCGAAGAGGAGAGAAGTCTCCTAAGAGGGAAAAGGGGTTCAAGGACAAAGCCCTCGATGGCCCACCTGAATTCATCCCCATGCTCTCAAAATCAGTAAGCAGCGTGCAAAAAATTGGAAGCATTAGGATGCATAGTGCGCATCAATGGGGCTTGATGGTGTGCAACAACACAGTAGCATGGACGGTGTGCAAGTAAAACACTCATGTGATGAGAGCAGACAGTAGCTAAGGCACTGCACACACCTGATAGTCACAAAAAGTTAGATGGTTGCCGCTCACTTTGAATTTGCTCTCAAAATGTGAAACCAGATCATTTTCCTCTTAACCTACCAACGGTAGCCCTATCGACATGGCTTCTACATGTTTTGTAAATAAGCGAGTGGTTCTAACTCTCCAATTGTGGCTAATCCCATTCTTCCTTCTGTTAGTGAAGACATAGATGATCATCATGATCAAATTATTCTGATGGGACTGATAGGAGTGATGAAGTCAAGGGTGCAAGTGTAGATAACAACTGAACTATGTGAATTTTAGCAAACATGACAAGATTTTGCAATAACAGCGTCATAATAAAGAAAAATCTACACTAGATGGTTGATCCTTTATGCTCTGCAACAAAATATTTGATGCAATGGTATGTTGGAAAAAAAAAATTTTAATTTTCAAAGGAATTGTAACAGAATATAGAAGGAAAATAGTACTTTGGAAATGACAGCCACAAGAGAGAAAGAAATGGCGTGATTGATGAAAAGAAAGGAAAACAAGAAAATTGAGAGTGAAATAAACTGTATAGAGTAAAGAGAAAAATCAAAATAGACTGATGAAATAGAGAAGATGGGAGGGAGAAAGAGCCATAATGACAATGAAAAAATGGAAAAAATCTCGTAAGAAGAGGCTGAGAGAGAAATCTCGGGCGAATCAGTTGGGCATGCCCCACATCCATATCTTGCTTTTCCCTCCACATCGTAGTCATCAATTTGGGCAAAACAATGTTGTGTGCTTATGTCTATAAATATCTTTATTGTAGGATATAGTTTCATATAAACATCCTTATAAGTATCCTTGTTGGGATCAAATGGCATATTTTTTTATAATAAAAACAAATAAAGCTCACAGTTTGCCTGGACTAAGTCAAGTTGAAGAAAAAGTTTCACTTTAACATGTAGACAGCAAAATACTGGGAATTGAATTGCAATATCATGCACTCGTCTATTGTCAGTTATAATAGTAAATGTAAGCTGGCTTGGGACAGAACAACAACAGGTAAGGCATAAAGCCACATAAGAGCAGAAGCTACATACTAAAGAGACATTAATTTACTCACCTGATGCACATCTTTAATTGACCTTACAGCATAAGAATTTGAGGATGGCGACTGCTGAGAACAGCTGACCCAACCACCAGACGGACTGTATTTTTCGGTTTCAAATATTTCATCCATGTGAATTCTGTTATAATCAGGTCCTTTGTTTCCATTCTCATTTTCATCACCCAAAAAATCCAAGCTCTCAATAGAACATTTTGATTTAAGACGTAGATCAATATTAAAATTAGTGTTGTTAATAACAGAAACCAAAGTCCGTATGCTCACATATCTGTTGCCATCTTTCACAGATAATTCACTGGCAACAACGTCATTGCCCAATCTCCAACATGCTGCAGGGGAAGCATAGTTTAACCTCACAGTTGTCCATGGTCCTTCCCTTGTAGGACTAATCTGTATTAATCCAACTCTTCTCCCAGAATTTTGATCATTGTTCTCTTTATTAACGTCATCTTGAATAGAAAGTAGTACAGCACATTTTATTCTTCCATGCACTTCTCCATGAGCATCATTGTGAAAATCCTGACACACATCAATTACAACTCATCAGCTAAATCCTGGTGATAATCATGGGACCTGGGAAGGTTCAAAAGCTCATAAGATGGAAATTTCACCGTTCTTTTAGCTGACAAATCTCTCCATGTTACATCATAGCAAGAGCTCTGCGAACTGGAACTAGGATGAACCTCATAAGCTATCTGCTTTAAAGGAGCAGAATATATCCCTACGGGCTCACCTGCCAATTATTACACCAGTAAAGATGTGTTTAAAAACGACAATACAAGAAAATGTAGGAGACTGATGTTGGATGCACATTCAAACTACCTCTTCCCATGTCAATGACAACGAATTCCATTGCATAATTATCCTGTGGAGATTAGATTATTAAGTCACAAAAAGCAATTTCAAAAAGATAGTTGAAATATAAGTTTAACATCATTAGACCAATCCCACAAAATGAAGTTCCGCATTGCCAGTGAAGGAAAGAAATTTGGAGAAAAATTAGCATAATATTAGTGACAAAAATGCTTCAAGAAAATGCTGCAGTTTGTATGAGGCTACAACATTATCTCATACCGCTGCTTAAGTAGGTAAACATTTTTCATGCTATACCAGAGAAACTTTCAATGAAAGAAGCTAAAATGTGCCATGAATGCGGAAGACCATTAAAAACAAAGTCCCATGTTCAAAAAACATTACTTAAGAGAAATATTCCTCTTTGCAAACAATAATATAATGGGAGAAAGGCTTGAAAAATATCATTGCCTAGTTCGGAAGCCATTTTTTTTTAATATTTGGTAAGGCACACATGATGCTTCTAATCATAATGTCAGTACACAATCTTTTTCCTTGTTGGTATCTTGAAACAATGCATTGGATATCATTAATAACATATCACCATATATAATCTGCAGGATATTGCTATATAGATATTTTTCTACTTTAACTAGACCTTGACACTGAAAGAAATGAGAGATGAAGATCTCAAGAAACTAAAAGAGTATGAAAAGAACTTCAAGAATCTAGCAATTGATTTGGAAAATCACATAAACATACAATCTCAAATAACTAAAGACTAGATATAAAATAATGAATTTTAGTTATTATGGCAGATGACATCATGCACCATCTTGGATAACTAATCTATTACCATGATGATTGAATATGCATATAGTGTGTTTGGAAGGCCCAAAATAAAGCATATACACAAGCTCATCCATGGCGACTACGCATTGAAAATGTAGAATCTAGATCTCTATCTTCATGGGGTCTATTCTAGGCAACTTTTCTATTGCTTTGCTTTTCAAACCACTGTTACACAACCATTTGGCTCCTACTTTCAAGATATTTTTCATAAACTTATGCGGTGAAGAACTACTTTTTCCAACCAAACCTACGAAAGTTTTGTAATTCTAAGAAAGATACTGTCCAACTTTTTTAAAAAAACACAAAAATATTTGTGATACCAAAACAACTTTCAAAAATGTTATTTTTCTAACAACAACATTACAAAAACCTACAGCCACCTCAAAAAAAATTTAATTTGGCAACATGGTAAATCTTATCTATGAAAAAGGTTCTACAAGGCCAACAAGTTTTAGCTATTCTATAAAAAAAGGCCAATAAAACTAATTTCTACAAGGTTCATGATCTTATCTCATCCAAAAAAATTTCTATAAGACCACCATGACAATTACATAAGATACCATACCATAGTGACCATCAAGGAATGCACAACTATCTCCAAAAAAAAAAAAAAAAAAAAAAAAAAAAAAAAAAAAAAAAAAAATCATCCATTTTTTAGCTGAAAATGCTGAAAAGTCTTCTCAGCATTGCTGCTACTTTTTTCGAAAAATCTAACTCTTTGGAAGAAAATTCTTTGTTCACCTCAAAGCCAATCATTTTTTATTGGAGGATACTTAGAAGAGCATGTTGGTGGCTATTAGCATCCATGAATAAATTTTGGACACCTAGTTTATGCTTTAAGTATTAAAATAACAAAAGAATGCAACCCCTTGACATGCCGCCCCTAAAACTTTTTTTTTTTGCCAAACAAATTTCTAAGAAGTCAATGAAATGAATGTGACATCTAGCAATGGACTCGGGTATGCTATGCAAACGTCCCTAAACCCTAATGAAAGCAGTTGCCACTGGCACCTCTGATGCGACCCCAAATTTTTGCTAACAAAAGAAAACTCTTCCTATAACTTAGAAGATGCACAAAATACTACAAAAATATATAAAATACTAAAAGACACCTTTTTTATCATATAAAGACACTTACAAACTTGGACACAAACACCTTATAATCTTGGACACAATAAACCTAAAGGAGCTTGCCAATCGTTGAAAAGAAAGATACAGGTGAGGTGGCACCTATGATGCACGGACACGGCGACACGGACACGGGACACGACTTTTTTTTGAAAATATAGGACACGGGTACGGCGCGGACACGACAATACATTTTTTTATGTAGCATATGTATATATATATATATATATATATATATATAAGTAATATCATATTAAAAATGAAAAATAATAATAAATGAATGACATGATAACTTGTCTAGCTTATAATATAAAATATTTAGTACAAAATAACTAGTACAACCACAAAAATATAAGCAAATAATCACTTACTACAACATCAAACATTCAAGCTTCAACTACTATGATTAGCTTTAGAGGTTTGTTTTTGGCCTTCAATATCATCATCATATCACTGCTTTCAATTCTGGTTCAACAAGAGAAAGATTTGTAATTGTGCAAAAAGAGAGGAGATGAAAATACCTTCACTGTCAAAGAGAAATAAAAATGAGAATATTCGATGAATGGGTATTAAATGCAGAAGTTGATTTGGTGTTGTGAATAGGAAATAAGAAATTTAGTTTAAATCTCGCCAAATATAAGAAACTATATTTTAAAAAAATTATAAAATATTTAAGATATGTATGTCGGACACGAGTGTCCAATTTGTTTTTAATATTTTTTTTAATCGGATACGTTTTCGGCGTGTCCGACAAGTGTCGGAGGAGTGTCGGACGAGTGTCGTGTCAAACACGGTGTCAGACACTGCACGCCTCTTTGAGGAGAAGTGTCGGTGCATCATAGGGTGGCACTTGCGTAGAGAAGAAATGGATTAGAAGCCAAGACGAAGAATAGGAGTAACTCGCAAGTTATCCCAAGATAGAGAAGAATAATAAGTGGACAAAGCACTCAAGCTTTTCCAATAAAACCCTCAGGTTTTCTTACTCCAAAAATCACATTTTCAACATTTTTCTAAACATACAAATCAGCCCCTATTTATAGGCACAAAGAGGGCAGCCAAACAGCCCAAATATCTCCCATTAAACCCATTAAATTCAAGAAATATAGAAGGCCAAAAGACTGCAAACAACTGCATGAAAATTGCACAAAAAACATGAAAAATCCCATGGAATTCCCCCCCAAACAGCAGTAAATAAACCTATTAGATTTAGCAAAAATGAAAGGCCAACAGCCACATAACCTCAGTCCCCAAACGACACAGTAAAATAGAGAAGAAAGCCCACGGGATCCAAGCAGAAAAGCCACGGAACCGAGCAGCCAGCCGCAGAACCAAGCAGCCAGCTGCAGAACCGAGCAGCAGCTATGGGAACCAAAGAGTCAAAAGCACGGGAAAACCACCCAGCACAGGAAACCAACAGTCAGCCACGGGAACCCAAGGGACAAGGCACGGGAAAACCACCAGCACAAGAAAACAAATAGACAAAGAGGAGGAGAAGAGGCAAGTCCACTCCAAAATGAATCCAAGACTTTAGAGCATGCCTTTTTAGATTAATGAGCTAGGAAGTGCAATAAATCTCCCATTTAATTGTGGGCTCCGAAAATTCGTCCCCGGCCTCCACTCGCTCTTCTTATTCGGCGAGGGAGTTTTAACGAACTAAGTTCCGAGGTAAATTTTGGAAGGCAGATGGGTTTGTAGATTTTTTTTTTTTCATTTTTTTGTTTTGTTTTATACGGCAGGTTAACATTAATGAACTAAACTTCAGCTCAACATTAATGAGCTAAAACTAAGTAAAATTCCAACATTTTGAGCTCAATACTAAGCAACCAAGGCTCACCCGAGAACACCAGAAGCCCAAGGGTCAAAACAAATTCTCATCTTGTTTTGACCCCCCTGCCTACATCAACCTCAGTATATGAGTGGCGTAGATGAATGAAATGAGTGTATTTACTCAATATGTCCACCACCACTAGAGTCACGGTGAATCCTTTTGACTTAGGCAATCCCTCAATGAAGTCCATAGTCACATCTTCCCACACATTCTCGGGTAAAGCAAAAGGCTGTAAAAGACCACCTGGAGCCATAACCTGGTATTTGTGTCTTTGACATACATCACAACTGGCCACCAACTTCTCTACATCATTCTGCATGCCGACCTAGTACAGTTCCGCTACATGCCGACCTAGTACAGTACTATCACCTCTTTAATCAAATTGGCAATGAAATATTTATCCTTGTATTCTTTTTCATAATTCACAGCTTTAATAAATATTGGATAATTCTCTGTAACGACCATGAAATTAATAAGTGGTCTTCTTTGAGGATCAGTCCAACCATCACACATCAAAGTGACTCATTTTTTCTTTTCACACACCTTTTGTTGGTTCAAGCAATATTTCAATATGTGTCATTTCTCTTTCCAATAATTTTGATCTTAATACATTATAGCCAAGTGGAACATAACCTGCAAGGTTGTTATTACATGCAAAAATGAATGCATTTTTATAATGAGGATTTCTTGCAAGGTTGAAAGGAAGTCCAGCTGAAAAAAAAAAACATTCTTGCAATTTTATCATCCAATTACTCTCGCTGCTGCATGTTAAAAGTATTTTCTAAAACACTACTGGCAACTCTTTTTCTTTTCTTTAAATCATATCCTTCACTTCTATATGATAATGATTGATCAACTCTAACAGATGAGGAACAAGTGTGAGATGAACTATGGATAGATGACAAAGATATCTCTTTAGGAAGTGCCCTTTTGATCCTAGATTTAGCTTCATCAACTTGTTTGTTCAATTCAATCAACTGTGATGTAGTAATCTTATGACACATTTTAATTTCATGGCTAGAAATCTTAAGCAGATGTGCTTTCACCCTAGAATAAGATCCTTTGTAGGTGCCACCACAATAATTGCATTTGAATGACACATTCCCTCCTCCAAAAATTTTTCCTAACTTTGTAACATGAATCCATAATGGCTTATCAGTTTCTATAGATGGCTCTTCTGAACCACTCCTACCAACATTAGAGCTCATTTTGCTTTTAAATTCACTGGTGTAGTAGAATAAATAAATGCTTAATAAATTGGGTGGCATATTATAAAACAATTAAAAATTGTCAAACAAAGTTAAAAAACAATTAAAGAACTATTCCAGCATGCATTATGACTATCTGACAAAAAAAACAATTAAAAATTTGCAGCTATGTCGGGGGTCCAAGGGGGCGTTGCCCCCTGGAAAGCGCATCAAAAGCGCATTGAAAGCACAATAAAAGTGCAGTGAAAGTGCAGTTAAAGCATAGTAAAAGTGTAGTTAAAGCACAGTTAAAGCGCATTAAATAAGCAAATTTTTATTATAAGAATAATTTAAAAAAAAATATACTCTTCTGATAACAAATCTACAAAATCATTGATAAATGAAGAGAAATGACGAATTGAGAAAAAAATGACGAAATCAACTTACAGGTCTGACAAATTTTCTGCGGTTTAACATCAGCTTCCCTCAGCTGCGCCTAAAAACTAAGGAGGATGGCTTATTGGTTGTTGCTTATGGCCGGAAGGGAAGATCAAGGGTGCGATCTCCAATCGATCGCTGCTTGCCTCAATCGCTCGGAAAACCACGAATACGAATAGGAATACGAAATTAAGGAGAAGATGAAGACTCGGGTGTGAACCGGCTAATATGAAATAGTGGGATTAGGATTTTTTTTAATTTAATTATACAATAGCCGGACACGCGTGTCCGGTTTAATTTTTTTTTTAAATGGGACACACTAATGACATGTCCGACACGTGTCCTCGCCGTGTCAGACGCGTGTCCGTGTCCGACACTGCATACCCTCTTAAAATGAAATGTCGATGCATCAGAGAATGGAACCAATCCAAATCTCCTTCTCCAAAGAGAACAAAACCCTAGCCATTGGCAACTGGGACAATCTAGCAATAAAACCATCCAATTGATTCTTTCCAAAACTAGAACCAAGAAAAAATTTAAGTAGATTGGTTGAAATTGTCAATTCAAAGTTGAGAAAAAGCAACCCAAACTAGAATAACAGTTAGTTCCTTGGAACAATCAAAATGAAAAGACTATTCAAGCATCCTTATCAAAAAATAATAGACATAGTAAGGTCTCTTGAAAAAGGTCTTAAGTAATCACCTTCTAGAGATAATTAGTTAGGAACATGATGAGAATCAAGAAGCCCAATAAAAAATCTCCAATCATTCTCAAATTAAAGATGAATCGACAAACAATCTGAAAATTAGGATGGCCCTAAAAAATAACTTGTATCGATTCAAAGATATATTGCAGTGACTTTGTTAAGAAATTATGAGCAAAATAAACATTGAAAGTTTACATGTCAAATTTAGAGAGCAAGTAAATATTGCCTTTACTTGAAAGATGTGATATGATTAATTACCACAATGTCTACTTTGAAGAAAAGTATTTCACTCCATTTTACACTGGACTTCGTAGCATCTAAAGGTTCAGGGATGGCACCACAAGTTCGAGCACTCTGTTGTTTCCTAAAAGACCCAGTAGGAGGGATTAAAAAAAGACGTGCTGCTACAGTATATTGGGAAGATGCCATTCCTTTCCTTGTAGGAAACTGAAGATCAAAAGACGAACAAAATGTCAGTCACAACCATTAGCAACATAATATCAAAATGACACTTGGAAAGAAATCATTACAGGTCATTGTGCAAGAAGAAAGGAGGAAGAAATTTGTTAAAAAAGTTCACTACACCATTTGTAAATGGTGTTAACATTGATAGTGAGGATTACATGTTAGAAATGAAAAAAAAAAAAAAAGATAATTTTAAAATATACTAAAAAATAAATTGTAGGACAACTAGTAATTTGGCTTCTCAATGAAAAACAACACCTTAACTTATTTCATCATACTGAAATAAGTCTGACTAAGCCGAAATGTTAAAAACTTACTTCAGCTTCTGAAATGATAATCGTCAACATTGACTGAGAGACTCTATTGATACAACCTTTCAAGTGAGAGTCCAACATATTTTTTGATACAGGAACTTTTACACGTATGTTGCCTCCTGATGGCATCTTAATTATGTTTGCCAATCTCGTTGTTTCAGCAACTCGGATAAATATATCTTGCCCAAGCTTGTTTTGGGGAATAATGAAATAATTTCTTCTATGATCAATATCAATTACAGATCCCTCAGCATATTTTGACGGGTTGACTTCCTGATAAATCTAGAAAAAATAAAAAATCAGTGCAACCAAGAAAACATCAAGTTGCCACAACATGAGAAAACCATCCAACAACACATACATTTTTTACATAAGGTTCATCAACGAGGCTTAGGTTATTCCAGCTAGCATAAGCTTGAAAAATCATGTTCGCATTAGATACAGAGATATTCAAGTTGAGATCCTTGGTAGAGGTTATCCGAACCTGGGTAGCAGAGCCTGGTGTATTTAGATCATATTGATACCTGTACAGCAATATTGTAGTTGAAAGAAAATAAATTACTAAAAGAAACAATCACCATAGAATAAGTTAGTGAAATATTTCATAAGAGCTTGTTAATATTCTTCGATGGATTTAAAGGAGAGATTAAAAAAAACAAAAACTTACATATAGAACAAAACTTAACTTATGATTAAATATCTAGTTGCATTAAGACAATTCTCATAAAAGTTTTAAAAGAGCTAGAGATAAATCAAATGGGAAGGAATAATGATGGTGTCAGGAGGCAAAAAATAAAATAAATATGCTTTTAAAGAATTATAAAAAAACATACATACAATTATTAATAGGATACTAATTAATTGGCAGAAAATATATAGTAAGCAAAGCAAAAGCTATCCATCTCTTTGAAGATATGCCCAATAGTCTACATATCAAAGAGAACAAAGATATCAAGTTTGATTAATCAAGAGTGAAGATAACAAGCTTTTATTTAAATATCAAGATATTGATGAAATAAAAATGCTATTTTGATACCAGGGGGAATTACTTACACACCCGTAAGAACAAACCTATTAACATGTTCAACACTTCAAACTTCATATTTTCAACATTACCATCAAAATGCTTTAAACACCGCAAAGTAGGCATGCTAGTTAGTTTCTTTAAAATACAATAGCAACATTCCTTCCAAATTAATTTTGAGCGTTGTAATGAGGTATAGTAGGAAAGAAAAGAAATACATAGGGTCTATTTAGGACGGTTCCAGCAGTCTGTAAAAGTATTTATAATACTGCAGTGGGAAAAATAATTTTTTTTAGAGTTGTTGTGGGTATTGGATATTATAGATTTTATTGCTTTTTAAAAGTCCAATAGTAACTTTTTATAGCTACCACACTCAACTAATTTGATCATAAAAAAGCTACTTCCCACCATAAATTTTTTTAAAATTTTGGCAAGAAAAGTGTAGCTCAAAATAAATGTGACAATTTTTTGGAAAGCAAAGCTATCAAAAAGATGCTACAAATGGACCTATCTTATGCTAAATTTACAAAAACAGACAATCAACTCTTAAGAAAATTTTCACCAACCTAACTCCAAGAATTTCTGTCCCCCTTTTGAATGATCGAAGAAAAAAAAAAAATACTTGGAATCTTTAGGGGCTCTTTCTTTATGTTTGGATATGCTTTAGATATGCTATTCGAAATGTTTTAAAATTTATTGTCTGACTTTTGTTCCCGCCTCGCCTATGTGAGCTTACCGGGCCGGGTCGTGACAAACATAGAGTAGTTATTTTTATATTTGTTCAGCTTTTCCAGGGAGTACAGTCCAGCTCTCTTCTAAGCAAGTCCAATCATCTTCCTTGATCCTGAATAAGTAATAGGTAGGGTTAAATAATGCTTGATAATAATGGTCACTAGTAAGTTCTTGTATAGATATGAGGCTATGATGCACCGACACGGCACTTAAAGAGGGTATGCAGTGTCGGACACGTGTCGGACACGGACACGCGTCGGACACGGCATGGACACGTGTCCGACACGGCATTGAAGTGCCACAATTTAAAAAATTAAAATTAAAATCGGACACGCGTGTCGGACACGGTACTGCTAGGTACATGCTCAGTACCACTCGGTATCTTCCCATACAAACAACTTACGAACTTTAAAAACAAGCATAACTTTAAAATTACTCTTACAATAAAATTTTGTTCCCCGCCAAGGGGCAGCGCCCCCTTGGACCCCGACAGACCTGTATATTGTTGTATTCATGTTGTTTTATTATTGATAGTACAAATAATTGTTAAAATAAATCTTCAAATTCATAGTTGACATAATATTTTGTTATTTTTTGCACTTTATATCAATTTAATTTGATGTATTCATATGTATGATTGGTTTGTTAGCAAAATGAGCTCTGCTTCTGGCGGGGGTGGATTAGGTGAAGGTTCAAAAGAGCCATCTGTCCACGCCGTGTCCGTGTCATGTATTTTTAAAAATTATTATATATTATTTTAAAAAATTATTATGTCATGTCCACGCCGCACCCATGTCTTATATTTTTAAAAATTGTCGTGTCCCGTGTCCGTGTCGCCGAGTCGGTGTCGGTGCATCATAGATATGAGGTTTGTAGATAATTGAGGTACATGGAGCACATTTTTTAGAGTGAGGAAAGGAGATAAGGGTATGTCTCATTGGCTTTCTACTATAACAAGAGAACCATAGGCAGTGATGATTTTCTTGTCACTTGAGCAACGATTATAGTTGATGAAGTGGGTAGTGGAGTTTGTCATGTAATATGTGACTCCTGAGTCAATGATCCATAATCCTTTTAAATGATTTCTAGAGGTGCTTAATCCAGTGATATAGGAAACCTACCTGAAAATACAAGAGAGGAAGATGCAGGTGATTTTTCAAGGGATACCAGGAGTTGTCTTAGTTTATAAATGTATTATTTATTGAGTTCTTTGAAGCTGGTAGGTGTTTCTAGGTTAGGGTTGACTTGTTGTAGTGTTGGCATATAATGTGTCTATTTTCTCATTTCTTTCGTTCCACTCATTACTTGGGAGCTTTCTGTGTATCTTCCAACATGTCTCCTTCGTATGCCTTGATTTCTTGCAAAAACTACACCAAAGATAGTTTGTCTTTAAATTTTGCAGAGTTCTTATCTTTTTCCTTCCATGGTATATTGAGTCTTTGGTCATCATTGTTGAGCTTTCAACAACTTTTGGCACCAACATTACACCTCGTCGGCTTTCTTCAATGCGGATGAGAGCAATTGTTTCATTTAATGATGGTGTCTCCTCTTTGCCAAGGATTTGAACTCTTCTTTGATCAAATTCTATATTCAGTTGCAAGAAACTCATAAACTCCATCTTTTTCAATAAAATTCTTTAGGATAGCAATATCTTCTGGACATCTGGTCTCTATGCATTTGTAGTGACCAAGTTCTTCCATAGGTTTTGTAGAAGAGTGACATACTCCGTCACGATCTTACTTCCTTATTTTGTGCTTACTACTTTGATTTTAATTTCAAAGATTTGAGCAGCATCCCGTATTTTTTAAAAAGTGTGTCTAGCAGCCTCCCATATGTCTTTTGTAATGGAAAGGAACATAAACATATTGCTAATTTATAGAGTTATGGAATTCCACAACCATGACATAATCATAGAATCTACTTCATCTCATGCCCCAAAATTAGGATCTCCCCCTTTCGGTCCTCCTCCTTTGAGGTGGTGTATTTTTCCTTTCCCCTTTAAGTAGGTCTTCATAAATTGAGACCACTTTAGATAGTTCTTCCTGTTAAGATGATAAGAAGGTTGCATGCTTTAGAGATCACATCTTTCTTGGAATACCATAGAATCTTCAAATTGATCAAAGCTTTGGGATGAATTTATTTTAGACATTATAATGTCACTAATAGATAGTAATAAAGGCTATCTTTTAATTATATTAGCAATGAAGGCTAATATTTAGTAGTTCAATGGATTGGGTTTGGCTCAGTCTCACAGCCTTCGCAAATAAGAAGGGCTTGCTCGGCCCTTTCTTCCGCAAGGTTCCGCACGCGCGAGTCTTCACGTACGCAGGACTCTCCGTCAAGGCGAGTCGGGTCCGGCTTCTTCCGCAAGGTTCCGCACGCTCAAGTCGAACGATGGTTCCGCACGTAAGAATCTCTATCCAGGCGAGTCAGGTCTGGCTTCTTCTTCTGCAAGGTTCTGCACGCTCGAGTCATCACACAACCAGGAGTCTCTGTCCTGGCTTTCAGCTCCGTCGTTCGGCTTCATCTCGCACGCACGGAGTAACCAGCTCCGTCCGTATGCGTACGCAGTTTGCTCGGCTCGTCCTGTGGCTTTCGCTCGTCTATTCTGGCTCCTTCCCTATGGTTTCCTCTTTACTTCCTTTGTGACTCTGATACCATGTTGAAATTAGGAGTTTAAAAGGAAAAAATCTTATTTTATTACACAAGTCTCATCCCTATTTATAAATCTATACAATATATCTTAATAAAGAAACAAATAACTACAAAATCAGTCATTATTGCCCTCATATATTCCTTCCTAATTTAGCTAAGGAAATGGGCGTTCCCTTTAGCTTTAAGGCTAAAAAAAAAGATAGAACCTATCCAACATATGACTATTGTGCTAAATGTTAAAGATTTTTTCATAGCTTTGGAGCTAAGAAGAGGGGAAAAGCTCCTACAACTTTGGGGTTGGAGGAGAAGGGGAGGAAACCCTGAACTTCTAAGCTAGGATAAGAAATATTTTAAAGCTTTGGAGCCCATAGAAATGAGGAAAGATTTCTAGCTTTTAGACTACCAATGGATTAATTTTTTAATTTAAGTTTATGATGGTGTCATATACAACTCAGATGAATAATACTGCTTGCAGGATGGTAAGGGACCTACTGCGGTGGTGGTGGCTGCTTATGCAAGAGTGGAAGAAACAAAAACTTCACCGAAGTGATGAAAAAACAATAGCTTTCTTGGGAAAAAATCAATAAAAATGGAAAATGCCGCAAAAAAAGCAATACAACAGTAATTAGGTAAAAATGAATGCAAAAAATAACAGAATTTTCAATTTGATACTAAATTTATTTAGAAAGGGGAGAAAAAAACGTGAATTTTTTAGGAAAGTGAGAAAAAGGAGGAAGAACGAAAATAGAGAGTGGGAAATAAAGATACGTATCAAGTCTTCAAATTGCTGATGTTGATTCATCAGAATAATAGGTTGTTGAATACCTAAAGCAATGTGATGAAACCTTATAGCACAAGAAACAGAATTAGACATGAATCCTTAAACATCCACAAGGGGATTGAATTTCAAAGAGCTAGCACTCAACTAATTTCATACACCACCATTTGAATTAATTGACCGTAGTTACTATTTATATGATTAGGCCATATTTTAAATGAAGAATATAACCCAAATATAAACAGGGAAAGACCACGTGAATTCTAAAATATATCTGATAAATGGAGCACCAAAAACCAACTTCTCTTTTTTATTTTTTATTTTTTTTTGTATTGAAGTAAAAGACAAACTAACATAAAACATAAGATTAAGTTAATCAATTCTAGTTTCATTGACAAACAAGAGTGCACATCCTATTCTCATCACAAATCTACGTTATCCTAATAAACCCAACTGTTTTCCCAATTAGCCAATTAATGACTGAGCAATAGCAAAAAAAATGCAATCAGCGCTGCAGGTTGAAACAACAAGCAGCTTTCAGATACAGGACCTAATCCAAGCACAAGCCCATGTTATAGGCCTCTAACACTAACTGTTACGGGAATATCTTAGGGGTTGAAGAAAGAGCGGCCAGAATTCACTATCTATTTGATGTGAGGTGCTTCTAAAGTGAAAGAGGAACAAAAAGTGTTGCTTCATCAACAAAACATCAGTTGTTCAGAGTCTGCTTAAGAGAGTACCTTAGAAATGCATCCATTGGTTCAATAAGAGGCTCCCAAGCATCATACTTATCATTGTAAGACCTTGCAGCCAATGAAAAACTCACAGTAGAATTCATATAGTCAGGCCTTCCATGCAAATTAAACCCAATGCCACTTAGAGAAACATTAAAAAGAGGAACCATCTGCCATAAAATTGAAGATTATTATGCAATAAAACATGAAAAGAAAAGATAGCGCATAGGATAATATTATTAAACACAAACTAAAACATAAGCAAAGCCCAGATTTTCGCTGATATAAGTTTGGAAAATGATCAACGTTGTTTAGAATTGCCCAATTGAGACATGCCTTGAGGCCGGCATCGGGACAAATTGCATGCAAAATGCCTTGAATCATATGCCTCCTAGTGGGAAAAAGAAATTATGATATATAAATGAAAATAAAAAGAAAAAGAATGAAATACTATATGAAATGAAAATTATTAAAAAATAAAAGCTATATGCATGCATATAGAAGAGACTACACCTTTATGATACCGCTAAGGATATCATATACCGTGGACGATAAACAGAAAAATAAATGAAAGAGAAAAAGAAATGAAAAATCCTTAATTGATACTATTATAAAAGGTGCTCCCAAAATAAATGCTTTATTAAAAGTCAAAAGCTGAATGACAGACTTACTAAAAAATGATCATGTAAATCAAAATTTTATAATACTCATATTTTATTACTATTATAAAATGAAAAGTTTGATAATATGGCATGACTATTTATATACATGATGCATTATTAATGCTATACTATAAACCATAATTGACAACTGAGTATGATAGTGAAAACTTGACCCATTAAATTGAACAATTCAGATGAATCCCCTATTTAATAAATGACTGATCAAGAAGGCTGCATATATAGAAGAAGAATTTCATCAGAAAATAGGTATGCACTGTTTTATTTGTATGATTTAACTAGATAATTGTTATCTGTTTTAGTGGCTTTTTCATTAAATTTTGGATATTTATTTTTATTTGAGTATTTAGTGTTGAAAGAATCTATGAAATCTGTCTGACTGTCAATCTCGGCTTCATTTAACTCGAGCCTTCAGGACAAGTCGTGATAAATGCCCTTTTTGGATTTTATTGATTAGAAAAGATGAAAATGATTGACATTGAAGATGATGAAGATTGGAAGAATAATGATACAAGTGAGAAGCCAAGTGAGAAAGTCATCAACAACGATGCCTTTTGAGGGAAGTGGGAGAGAATATTTGAATTTAGAGTCCCAAATCATAATTAGTTTATTTTTCTATGTTAACTTGTGTTTATTTTAAACTTCTTGTTTATCTTTGATTTCATGCTTATTATTAAATATTTCCATGACATTCTATAATATTATTTTGATACTTTTGAGTTACTCTCCAATGCTTTATCAAGAGAAAAATGACATCATCTTTTTTTACTTGTCATAAATTTCTAAAGAGGATTACTCTCAAATGCTTTATTTCTCACATTTTTAACTAATTTAATGGTCTAAATTTTGAAGCTCATGCCTGAACACTTTTGAGACATATGCCTCACCTCACAAAAATAAAACATCAAAATACCCAATTAATGCAATTTGAAATCTTGATGACAAGCATCAGTTGAAATGTCCAAAAAAATTCTGTACAGCAATATCAAACATAGCTAACCAAGAAGTCTCACCAGCCCTCCGTAATCATCAAAAATAGCCACAGAAAAAGTCTTAATTTCTGCATCAATCACCGTATCATCTGACCCACTGGATACATTTGGAATAGCCAGCTTCAAAGCAAACCTTTTTGGAGGCTTTTTAAATCCTTTTCGGACAATAAATGTGCCCACCTCATAACCAACACCCCATAAGCTAAACGATTCAGTTGAAGCCAATGTATCAGAAGTATCCCATATATTATCTTCAGAAAACTGATCGCCTATGAGCATATCACTACGTATGCACCTTAAAGAGTTGAAGTCATCACTCTTGGGTGGACCTTTAGATGCGATACAACCCAAGGAAACAAATCCCGGAGGAGCAAGAGGCAGCCAGAAATTTATACCATCACTTCCTTTATACTTTCTAATATGTCCAACAGGTTGAAAGTCCTGAGGGCGTCTAAGAAAACCTTCATCATCAGTGTCATAAAGGACGATAGCTGAGTTGGGAGGCTCATAACTGCAGTCCAGTTCAATGCAAGAAATCAAGTGAATTTATTAAGCATGTGTATGACAAGATCAACGTTAAATTAAGACGGTGCATACCCTTGAACGGCAAGATCACCAAGAAAAATCATCCCATGTGAAACCACAGGACGCCATATAGACAATTTCTTCCGAGGGTTTGTTCCTTGATTCCACCATATTAACTTGAAACGTGCCACAACTTCGAAAAGCCGCCTTGAGGTCAACATGGGTCCTTCAAGTAATGGACCATGACTAGAGGTTTGCTGATTATTTTGGGCGGTTGAACTTTTTAAAGTCCTGCTAGGCTTCTCTGATTGCCAAAAGATCATACAATGGAGATCATACGCCCTTCCATTAATGCTCATGTCAGGGTTTGCAGGCAAAAAGGACCCAAATGAGTTATCCACTCGCCAAAATGCCCTATTAACAGCATATAAAAAAAGATTAAAAAGAACAACATAGATACCACTGTAGTTGCACAAACACTAAAGAACGCTTGACAGATAAGAAGAAAGATTGCATACATATCAGCCATTTGAAATGCAATGCAGTCTTTCACTGCACATGGAGACACTAAGGAAGACAAGATACACAAAGCAGAAGATAATGATGGTTGTCCCCTTCCATAGGAAACCACACAACCAACTGCCACATAGCCTTTAGGTGCAACTGGGAACCAAATGGAACAGCTTTCATTTGACGAGCTATCATTCTTGTTTGGAACGTTTATCAATAAATCATAGCTGCTGCTAGCAGTGTTCTCCGGACTGAAAGACCAAATCAAGCTGAATGACACAGGCCTCTTTACTTTTACCAAGCTTGTGTTTACAGCAAGAACCCCTTTAGAAGGTGGCTCGTTCCTATCAATCAAAAACAAAGTTCAGAAGTCAACAATTTTGGAGTTAAAATATCAATTCAGTATGCTGGCAGGAAGATTTTGATCAGAATTATACATACAGTGGCGTCAAACAATCTCCAAGTACAGCAAATCCAGATGGTGCACGGGGTCTCCAAAAGGCATATACTTGGTCGCCCTTTTTACCTGATGAAATAAATAGTGAAATGAGCTCTGAAAAATAAGTACCAGGAGGGTATACCAGACTAAGGTTTTTAAATTATTTATCGAGAAATAAGCACACGCACACACCCATACACAAAAATAGGTTTAGGAATATGCACTGCCATCAGTGATGAATGCATCATAATGGAGAGTAGATCTGGTTTACCCTGGATTGTTCCAACTTTGTCAAACTGAGAGCAAACTACAGACACTTTCCTCGAAGTCATTCTAAGAAATGACAAAATATCTTCCTCAACTGCTAGAAATAGCCTCAGGATGCTAAAGGAAAAATTCATAAATATATCTGAAACAGCAAGATGAATATTTGTTTTCCCAGAGGTATTTGAGAAGTTAACAGAGGTGTCAGAAGGCTCCAAAATCGTGATGCCGTTGCTCTCCATCTTCAAACCTATAACATCTCCATTCAACTCCAAGCTGCCACCTTTTAGCACAAGCCTGCTGGTGCATAGAAGACCTTTAGAATATGTTTCACATGTTCTTAGTAACATAATCACTCTTATTAGCAACTTTAAAGCACATTTAAAGATATAAATATACAAAATCATGCAAAATAGACATTCATTGTATGAAATATAAAAATAATTTAAGCCTCAGCATAAATAATATCACGCATAGAGCCTTAATGGGCAAGGAAATATATAACAAAAGAAAATAGCCACCTAACATTAACATTGAAGTTCTTTGAACACAAATCCCGAAAGCTGATTGTAATATTGTCATTAACATACCAGATGTTACTCCAAGGCTTGCATTTTTTGTTCTTTTTATGTTCATTTTCCCTTTCGCCATCTCACTTCTCACATCACTTATTTATACTATTAAACACCCAAAATCTGATTACAACTTTCTTTGAAGAGCATTATTTTACGTCCAGTTGTAAAGCTTGGTTTCAGATCTTATTGTTCTATCTCTACATTACATAGGCATTTCATATTTGAACATGAACAAACATATTTTTCATTGTACACCGACCAATATTGGATGATCAAAATTGGCATCAAAGCAACAAAAGATTTGACAAGGAAAATACTTAGAAACATTATGATAATGAACCTCTTCTGGTGTAATATTGGATGATCAAAATTGGCATCAAAGCAACAAAAGATTTGACAAGGAAAATACTTAGAAACATTATGATAATGAACCTCTTCTATAAGAGATTCGAAGATAATAATCTAACAAATTAGCATCAACATGGTCTACCATATACCCTTATGGATGAATCTAAAATTGAAATTCTGTTGAATATTTGCATGAATTAATTGATAGCTTCAATGAAAATTGTTATAAATAAAATAAGGAATATAATGTCATATAAGCTATCTAACAAATTAATATCAACATGGTCTACCATATAACCTTATGGGTAAAACTAAAGTGAAATCAAATCTGAAACTGGATCTAAAATCTTAAGATAAATTAAATATTCTAAGCCATTAGACAGCTGTTGTAATTGTGTTCGAAAATGGCTTGTAGCCTTTGTGGCATTCTGTTGAATATTTGCAAGAATCAATAGATAGTTTTCAATGAAAATGGTTATAAATAATGGAAAGAATAGATATGCCGCCGGCCCGGGAGGGGCCGGCTGGACCAGTCCAACCTGGACCGGTCCTTGTCTACACCCGGCAGGCCCCACAGGGGGCGGAAAACAGAGAGAGAAAGGATGGGAGGGGGGGGGGAGAGCTTCCTAAGTGGGCCATCGCTGGGATTAATTCAAACTTAGGATGGAAAATTTGAATGAAGGGGTTGTTTAGGAAGTTTGTAATTGTCCTTTGATGTTAATTAGGAGCTTAGGAGGTAATTGGGAGGATCATCTTGAATTTGAATTGGAATTTGAGATCTAGGGTTTGTGCTTGGGCTCTAGGCTACGGCTAGAGATTTGGAGAGTTGTTCTTCCTCTCAAATTGAAGAACAATTGTATCGTTGCTATTTTATTTCATCTCCTAGTGGAATACAAGTCTATTGTTGAGTTTTCTCTTGGTTTTGCGGTTTTTCCTGCTGTGGACAGCAGTAATTTTTCAGTTTGATTATCGATTTGGGTTAGGATTGCTTGCGAACTCAAGTATTACCTTAGGGTTACTGCAAACTCAAGTATTTCCTATCAGAATATCATGTCATATAAGCTTCTCAAAATGTTTGTTAATCTAATCTACGAACAAGTACCCGGAGGGAATTAATGTTGTATGTCAAACATTGTCGAACAGTTGATCAATAATATTGATGAGAATTTTCTTTATATATTTGCAATAGTTAGGGAATTAGTTCCTCTCATGTTGTCATTTATTATTTTCACGAGGGTTATTATGTAATATAAACTAGATGTATTTTGAATTTTCAAAATTTTGAAATTTTTTATAAATAACCTCATAAGCTAAGTGAAAAATCTGATCATGACAAATTGAATTAACAAAATACATCTAAAGTATTAAATAGTTTAGATTCTTTGAGGATTCAACATTTATATTTACAGATTCGTTGTATTGTTGTTTCATCCTTCATTGTCTAATATTTTTTCTCAAATTCGCATTTAATCTACAACTCCGTTACATAGTGCATCAATGTCCCATCAAGTCATTTAATAAAATTTTTTAAATGGTTCCTTCTAAGCTCTAAAAATCTAAAATTAAATGCAATTAGTGACTAAATTTCCTTTGCTACAGAATCATTCATAGATTAAAAGAGTAGCAGTTAGAAATATACATGCTTACACCAAAATCTATATTTTAGTTTTAAATGCCTTATCAACATGTAGGAGTTGTTTGGTTACATGCAGCATTTAATTCAAGTAGATTTAGTTAATCCTGTAAATCATAGTTTAGCCAATCTTCTAAATCAGAATTTATTAAATCCTAGGAGAGTTAATCGAGACAAGAGAGGAGGACAAAAGAGGGTTATAACACCAACCGAAATACACTCCACAATCCAACAATTTTATGCTAACTAGTAATGATCACCTATTGTTTAAACTTTTATGCGACCAATAAAGAAAATCATGATAACACTCACCAGAGCTGTTTTGAGGCCTCCTCTTACCAAAACGGTAGCCACAATTCAAAATTTCTATGTTCTAATTAATGAATATTTCATGCATCTGAGTTCCGAGGACTAAGATGCCATCACCTTTATAAATTGGGAGTTAACAGTCACGTACTTAAATTTCTTTTTTATTCATTTGCTTATGAGGGGACTTTGTGTATTTGTATGTAGTAGAAATATGCATCGAAGTACTTGACAATCCCATTAATATAATAAAATATTTAAATCTTCGGGTTGTATAAATCTTTCAATTTTCAGACAACAATGGTCCCTTAATTAATTTTTAATTTTTTTAGGCAAACCACCATCAAGAGAAATTTGAACGAATCCAAGTTATATATCATGAGTTGTGGTTGCGATGCAAAGTTAAATGCCAATTTTATATTTATATGCATGGTTATTATTTTATTTGATTTATACAACTATCAGCTACTAACCTTTTCCTCACAAAGAAGCGACAAAAGGGTTATTGTGAGGCAACTATATTGTCATGCACAAAGAAGAGCTCTAAAAGCTTATGATCACCTCAGACTATTTGTTTGTTTTTAAAACCCTCCCTAAACTATAAATCAACTGCCTATTTTTTTAGTTCTTCCATGAGCACAAGCTGCAGTCCCTTTACAGCTAAGCTCACTAGCTAAAGAAACTCTACACTACGTGCCAAATCTCTATACTCAAGCACATCAACGCCTTTGCACATTTTTGTATCTCTTATTATTAGCAGAATTCAAGTTGGATGGTTGAAGTGGAGGAATGCATCAGGCTTCTTGTGCGATAGAAAAATCCCCCTCAAATTTAAGGGAAAATTCTATAAGATGGTGGTGAAACCTGCAATGCTTTATGGTGACGAATGTTGGCCATTAAAAGAGAAGCATAATACTAAGTTACGTGTTGCAGAGATGAGGATGCTTAGGTGGATAAGTGGCTTTACTCTTAGAGATAGAATACGAAATGAGCATATATATGGAAAGGTTGGAGTAGCTCCACTGGAAGATAAGATTAGAGAAAGTCGCCTTAGATGATTTGGTCACATTAAACGGAGGCCTTCCGATGACCCGGTTAGGAAAATTGAGGTATTATATTTGACTTATGTTAAGAAAGGTAGAGATAGACTGATGCGGACATCCAACCATCCATGGCTATCTGAGGAGTTGAAGATCAACGGCTGTCATCGTCCCACGTTATCTTATATTTTAGTTGTAATTTTTAAATTTTTATTATGAATTTTTCGTTTTTACCCTCGCTTAAGAGGGTCGTCCTATGTAAGCCTTAGGGGCATATGTGTCTTGTTTTAGTTTCTTAGGCCTATATATAGAGGCCCTTTCTTATGTAATGAGAGGATGAATTGATGAATGAAAATTTGCTTTTTGCGTTCTCTTTGTGAGTTCCATCTTTTAGATCTCTTAGTGAGTTCAAATGAATGAAAATTTGCTTTTTGCGTTCTCTTTGTGAGTTCCATCTTTTAGATCTCTTAGTGAGTTCAAATGAATGAAAATTTGCTTTTTGCGTTCTCTTTGTGAGTTCCATCTTTTAGATCTCTTAGTGAGTTCTTTTTCTTTTGAGTCTCTTAGTGAGTTCTCTACTTTGTGTTCTCTTTGTGAGTGCATCCCTCTCCCAAATCTCTTAGTGAGTTTTGGGAAGAGCTAGATCTCTTTGTGAGTTCTAAACCTTCCTCCAATTTTTCTTTGTGATCAATTAGTGTCAAGGAGATTTCGCCGGATCGCATTCTTCCTTGAACTCCATTCCCCTCACCCGTTCCACACAGCACTTCCCGCGCCCCTCCTCCAGCCGCGTTCAGGCCGCCGAACCTCCAGGCCACTGTCCTCCCGCCGGCCAGCCACCGTGGCCGCCCTTTGCCTCTCCTTCTAGCCGCCGGCTTCCCTCTCCTTGAATTTCAAAATTGAAATTCAAATGTTTTATGGGCCACTTAATTGTTTCCTTTAAAAGTAGCTTCCTTAATTTACGCCATCAATTTATGCGATTTAATTCAAATTTGAACATTCAATTCTTTAAATTGATTGCCCTCCTAATGGAGTTTTCTTCCTTAAGGAAACTGAAATTAATTTTGAGATTTTTGTAAAAAATCTAAAATTAAAATTGGTGTCCCCACTTATTCCAAAACTCACCCCTCTCTCCTCCTTATGGGTCGGCCCCTCATTGGCATAATCTCGCTCCTTACTTCATTAATACGCCCCGCTCATTACAGCCGTCCATAATTCCCTCTCATCAATTTTTAATTCTCCCATTAAAATTTGAGTTGAAATCAAATTCATTCCCGCCATTCCACTAATCTGGAAATTTAATTCATTATACATTTCTCTCTACGCCAAATTGATTTGGGATTAATTAATCTTGCCACCTAAGGCAAGTACATGCATTTACGTTCACATCAGTTGAATATCAAGCATGGTTACCTGGGTGCGGGACTCGACGGAGTTCAGCTCTTTTTCAACCCTGGGAGAATGATGCGAATCCAACCGTCCATGCTATCCGAGGAGCTGAAAGATCACACGGCTGTTATCTCCACTTATCTTATATTTTAGTTGCGTAATTTTAGGTAAAGTTTATTATGAAATTGTTTCGTTTTTTACACCTCGCGTTTATGAGGGCGTCGCTGAGTAGGTAAACCTTAGGGCTATGTGTCTTGTTTTAGTTTCTAGGCCTTATAGTAGTAGAGCGCCTTTCTTATGTGACATGAGGGATTTGAATTGATGGAATGAAAATTTGCTTGATTGCGTTCTCATTTGTGAGTCCATCGCTTTTTAGATCTCTTAGTGAGTCTTTTTCTTTTGAGTCTCTAGTGAGTTCTCACTTTGTGTTCTCTTTGTAGTGATCCCTCTCCCAAATCTGCTAGTGAATTTTGGAAGAGCTAGATCTTCTTTGTGATTTCTAAACTCTCAATTTTCCATTTGTGTATCAATTGTGTGCAGAATTCAAGGAATTTCGTCCGGTAGTGCATTCTTCCTTGAAACTCCATCCTCCTCCGTTTCCACACAGCACTTCCGCCGCCCTCCTCCAAGCCCGTTCAGGTCAGGCCGCCGACCTCCAGGCCACTGCCTCCCGCCGGCCAGCCACCTTCCACACCGTGGCCACCCCTTTCCTCCCTCCTCTAGCCGCCGGCTTCCCTCTCCTTGAATTTCAAAATTTGAAATTCAAATGTTTTATGGGCCATTAATTGTTTCCTAAAGTAGCTCCTTAATTTACGCCATCAATTTAATGGATTTTAATTTCAAATTTGAAATTCAAATTGCTTAAATTGATTGCCCTCCTAAATGGATGTTTTCTTTCCTTAAGAAAGCTGAAAATTTATTTCAGATTTTTGTAAAAATCTGAAATTAAATTTGGTGGTCCCCACTTATTCCAAAACTCACCCCTCTCTCCTCCTTATGTGGCCGGCCCCCTCATTGGGCATAATCTCTCCTATCTCATTAATAGGCCCCCTCATTAAGCCTCCATAATTCCCTCTCATCCAATTTAATTCTCCCCATTAAATTTGAGTTGAAACTCAAATTCATCCTGCCAATTCCACTTAATCTGAAATTTAATTTCAGATTTACATTCTCTCTCCCCAAATTGATTTGGGATTTAATTAATCTTTTCACCTAGGCAAGTACATGGCATTTACGTTTCACATCATAGACCTAAAAAGACTTGGTTAGAAAATATTAGAAATGATCTTTCTTTATTAGATTTAAATGAGAATTTGACTCTTAACAGGACACAATGGCGAAAAAAAAGATTCATGTAGCCGACCCCACGTAGTGGAACAAAGGCTTGATGTTGTTGTTGTTGTTGTTCAATTATACACACCCTCTACACTCATGTGCATCAACCACTCTTCTTTGGCGCACAACAATGGCACACCCCAAAAAAAATTAAAAAGTATTGCACATTAAAAATTTTCCCTATTTCACCATAATTTTGTCATTACTAAACTTCCATATCATTCCAATCCTAAACCACCACTAGATTTTATTCAAAGGAATGAATCATAATCTTTCCTTGAATCATACAATCAAATATTTAACATACAAACCTAGCATCTTTCTTTCCCTTCTTTTCTTATATCAAACTTTCCACACCATACCTTCGTATCATCCCTTCCATTAACTTTCTCAAATTCAATCAAACTTTCCTTTGAATTCTAAACGTCATAAACCATAGACAAGACACATCAACAAACCCAATTTGAGCAGTAGTAATGCATCAAGAAAAAAAAAAACATAAAAAAAAAAAGAAGAAGATAAATGAATTGAATCAACCTGATTAATTGGATAACATAGAGTTTATAAAACTGGCAATATCCACTCTTCCATATTTTTTTGTCAGAATTAACCACCGATCCAGCAATCTACTAGAACAATCTTAAAAACACCAATTAACCACCAATCCTGCATTCTCACTATTGGGTGCTCTTGGATGCATAAGGTGAGATGGGACTGGCAAGGATAAGATCTGAGTGTGGACAAAGGTACCAAGAGTCTCACAAAACTTTCTAGAGTTTCAGAGAGTGCATCACACAAATCCAACCAAGGGGATCAATGATGTCCAGAATTTCAAAATCATATTTCATTATTTCTAATCTTCAAAAACTATAGTCCTTAAATAGAAATGCCAGACATGTGAAAACCATGTACCAACAAAGCAAATGACTTCTAACTCAAAGAAGTCAACTTTACGAAATAACACCTAGCATTTCACAGGAATTCAAATGAGCTGTAGTATTAGTTATCGTACTCAGAAATATACTGAAGATGCTCAAGATGGCTGCCATCGATCTGCAATAACAATTGTATTTTACAATACAATCCGAAGAATATTTTCATACAATAGATAGAACTCAAGATAGGAAAATAAATATCACAAATGTAAACGGTAAATTAATAAACCAACTAATCACAAGATTTAAATTATGCTCGAGGCATATTTAGGCATTATTTTGACCAAAATGCTTTCTTAAACTCCAAAATATGAAAGCCATTAAATAACTCTCTTGATTTAATAAAATAGCAAATCTCAAATTCATGGATAATAGTAACTTAGGTGCATTAATATAAAAGGCAATTCAAGATTCATATATAAATCATTTTAAGTTCTATAACTGAGATATCAACATTTAAAAAAAAAAAAAAACTCCTCGGGCACAAGTTGAAAACTTGTATAGAATTAGCAAGTCAGTAGCAAATTTATGCAAATGAAAAGAAACTTGGAACAGAAAGAAATCAAAATCTTTTACTTTTATTTTTATTTTTTTAGTAGTATAACTAACTGTTCAACTATGCAAGATTTCAAGAGCTTGAGGAACAAATTCAAAGAATAGTAACTTTAAATTTTGAGGATTCCCATTGTATCAAGTACCCTATATCCCACTACGTGGGGTTGGCTACATGAATCTCTCCATTTTGTCCAGACTTGCATGATTACATGATGGAAATAAATTTAAAATAACATTAACTACAACAATAGTATTACTATTAAAAATATTACTTAAAAACAGATTCACATACTAACCCATAATAGCTTTAAGCAAATGTTGCAAGATAATCATTATATAAACATGAGAGTGGCCATGAAGAATAGCCAATATGAATAGTACAAAAGGGATTTTTGTATTCTCCTAAAAAAGGGGATAACTCGGGTACTGTTACATGATTTATAAAATATGCATGGGCCAAAAACATATAAAAAAGACCAAATTAAAAAACATATCCACAATATAAATGATGACAAAGCCATCACCTGCAAAATGCATCAAGAGAGGCATGTATAGCCTTTCTGGTTGGGGCAAAGGATCTGCCAACCTCTTCAGAAGAGTTGTAAAATGTGAGTTCAGGACCAATAGCCTGAGAAATCCAAAAACTTAAATGTTTGAGTATTGTCGCATCTAATAGCAGCAAAGAAAGCGAGGAGGAACCCTACATATGGTAAGGTTTCCAAACTTCATAGAATTATCAATAAAAGAACGAGCATGTACTTCTATAAAAGAAAATTCCATCTTACTGAAGTCTCAGGGTTATCATCCACAAGGAACCAGTTACTTTCGGCACAGAAATATTTTAGGGAATGTAAATTCACAGATAGAACTACAACTTAAGATATTTTCAGGGCATCATGTCTTAGTTTTACTTTTTAGCTATACACAAACGTGAATGTTCATTTTTCCTTCTGGTTATTCATGAATTGGCATGAATTGGCGTCATAAATCAGTTTCATGGCTAAAAGCAACACCAATAAAAGATATTATTCAGACCAAAAGAATATTCAAACCACATAAATAATAGAAAAATAAACAGCTTAACGCATTAAAAGTTTCTTATGGATGTCATTCCTAAAGGATGAGTATATGGATAATATCTTAGGATTTTGACAAATATACTAACCTATAAGCAGCTAACACTAAGAGCACGACAAAATATATATGCAAAAGGATATGTTAGAAAGCCGTATTTGTCACCTGTAGTTCAATAACAAACTCAGTTGAGCCAACGGCAGGGGCCACGACATCCTTCCTCCTATCATCTTGAGTATCCAATGGGTGAATTTCTTCCTCTGTCTCCAAGAAAACATTATCATTTTCTGAAGCTGAATAGCTGCTATTTGACCCAAGATAAACACAAGAATCCAAATAATCTCCATTCTGCAGCACAATGCATTCCATTTAATTTTTCTTCATGATTCAAACAAGGAAAAAAAATATCAAAAACAAAAAAAAATTTCCAACCAAAATATACCACGATGGTGACATTTTTAAACTGCAACCTCTTTCTATTCCCCACATAAATGATAATTCCAGTGGTACCATCGGAGACATTTCTACCATCACAAGTTTGTAAAAACAGTTTTCCACCTTTCCCATCATATATGAAATGTTCAAACTTTTCATCATCAGCAATTAGAGGCTTCTGTGGTGACAGTGAGAAAACTGAGCTAGACTGGGCATAAATTTGTTGATCAAGGATGACAGCTTTAATTAAGGGTATAGAGGTACTTTCTTCCTCCTCTGATAATATGTTTCGGAGTGACGGAACAAAGAACTCTGCAATGGCCAAAAGGAAATCAAGGGCTACAAGCAACTTTGGCCGCTGCACACACAGGGAAATATTTGTCGAGGAGTTTCTAAATGTAGCATCAAGAATTAGCATTGAGGGAATGGGTT
Source organism: Dendrobium catenatum (assembly GCF_001605985.2). Taxonomy (NCBI): domain Eukaryota; kingdom Viridiplantae; phylum Streptophyta; class Magnoliopsida; order Asparagales; family Orchidaceae; genus Dendrobium; species Dendrobium catenatum. Next base: position 1,326,706 of record NW_021318505.1, on the reverse strand, counting down.
GATGACCAAGATCATCACCCTTGCTTTTCTCAACAGAGCAGGTAGGTTTTGGAATATCACCACTATCAACATTAAAAAAAGTACACCCAGTTCTCCAAGATTTTCCTATTGCAAGCCGGAATTCATCTTTAATTCCTTCTCGAGCATCAATGACTGAGAAACCCTTAAGTGTGGCAAATAGAAAGCCCTCACCGAATGAGTTAGACTTGTAAAGAAGCCAAGCTCCCCTTACCTGCAATAACCAAATGCTATCAAGTTTCAAGAGTTATTTTACAAAAAACAAAGAGTTATTTTACACAAAACAAACTGATGGGAGCAGCTACCAAGTTAATAAGAATATAAGATGTCTGCTCAAAGATTACAAAACAAAAGGATGAATTAAAACGCAAGTAATAATACTAAGATAACAGATAGAAAATTACAAAGAAAAAATAAACACAAAAAGAATGGTCAATGCAGAAGTTCACTACTTCCCTTCAAAAGAAAAAACACAATGCCTCTTCAGCAAATATGTCTATTTGCCGCCACCAAGCAAAAGAATGATTTAAAAACATAAAGCGGTAAGCTTAATATGAAAGATAGCAAATTGTGCATTCAGCCACCACCATGCAAATATATGACTTGATAGCATAAAGCAGTAAGTCTAACATGAAAATTAGCAAATTGTAAGGAAATTAGTAGGCTACACAAGCAAAAAAAAAAAACATAAGCACAAAGTTGACTTCAAAAGAAAATAAAGTTCTTTTGCAATTGCAATGATTGCTCCAGATAAGGTCATAATCAAGCAGGCTAAAAAAACAAAAATGAGATGAAGTAGTTCAGTAAGATATTCCAAACATATCCGCTTGTACATTGACAGTAATAGCATAACAATAAATGACATGAAATGAAAATACACGTCATGTTATTTTAGACATAAAGAAAACTGTCTATTTAGCAAAAAACAATAAAAATGATAACATAAAACGTACAACAATAATTATGACATGAAAGATGACAAATTGCAAAGAAACAAATAGACAGAGCAAGCATGATCAAATAAACAAATGCACAAGATTAAATTCTTTCACAAGGAAAATTAAAATAAAATTCTTTTGCAATTGCAATGACTACACATGAAAACGTCCTAAATAAAGAAGGCTTCAGAAACATGCATAAACCGAAATAATTAAGTAATTTTACACACATCCATTAGTGCATTGACTACAATAGTACCATGAAAATAACATAAATGGAATACACAACTAATCAACCAGAATTAACACACAATATAATTTTAGGTTTGCCTCCACGACATATAAATTGCAAGACGTAACATTCATGAACAGAAATAATATAATTACTAACTGAAATGGAAAAAGGTTAACACCTGCACGCTAGCTAGAGGTGAATCTCTCGTGGTTCCTGAATGGAGAGAAAGCTCAACAAAATCCACGGATACAGAGACTTTCATTGTTATCCAACTTCCCCTCTCAAAGGGCTCAGAAACCATTGCAGTGGGGGCAACTGAAGGTTGATTTTCCATTTTTTTCTCAGAAATTCCATTTGCCTTATGCAAAGTAGGAATGATAGATGGAGTCTCAGAGATATTGGATGATGCGCATTCCGTAATTATTTCATATTCTTTATTGGATAAAGCTGCTTTTAAAACTCCTATCTGTACGCAAATAAATTAAAAAAAAACAGCAGAATTAATGCATTACCACAAAACTATTCGATGCTCCCAAAACATTAATTAGAGATTAGGGTATAATGTAGACACGCTATCAAAAAACAGTTGAGGAAGAAACTTAATTACTTGAATGGTTGCTTCTGTTGCTGGAACTTGATGCAACAAATCACGTAGTGACCTTTGAATAACAACAGAGAGCCCATCAACATCTTGTATGATACTTTCACCGTATGTTGTACCAGTGCCAACAATTAAATTAATATCCTCAACCTGAATGAATGTAGAACTGTATCAAAAGAAAAACTACAACGCCATAAAGAACTTATCATGTATGACCTGCACATTATGCATTTTAAGAATTACCAAGAAGTCAAAACCTACCATAATATGGTTCTATTTCCATGATAATATCAGAATATCAGATATATTGCGAAAGGACATGAAAAGCAAAATAACAATGATAACTAAGATGTAAATGGTAAATCATACATACCACTGAAATACGAAAATAATTATGCTAACAACCATGTAAGAAACTGATGCTAAAATTTGAACACGCAAGAGCAACAGGAGTGGTGGTCTTCATTGTAATTGTTGATTTTAAGGGCTTTTGACAGGATCAAACTTAGTACAGAGCCAAATTAATAGGTTGGGTAGGTTGGATCCAATTCAACTTCCCATTAGGTGGTTATACGAGTTTATGCATGGGAATTAAACATTCACTTTATGGAAGCTACCTGGTCAAGCAAATTAAAGGAAGGCCATGGAAGCTGTTACTCAAGACTGGACTTCCAATATTCAAGCCTTAAAATAAAACGTTTCGTTTATGCTTGTAAAGCTAAAATTTAGAATTTTAAATTTCAGTTTAGGATTAGGTGTTCCAGCATCAAAGGAGTCCATTTTTCCAATTTCGCCTTTCTAAGTTGAATACCTAAAATAATAAGGGTACTACAATAACAACATCAAGCCTTTATCCCACTATACTGCATGAATTCTTTGTCTCCATTATGTCATATTAAGAGTCAAATTCTCGTTTAAATCTAATAAAAAAAGATTATTTCAAATACTCTCTAATCAAATCTTTTTAGGTCTACCTTTTTTCTTAATAGGTGAAGAATGAGGAGTAGCAAGAGCGTAACGTGCATGTAAAGGTGGCTGGGAGTTCGCCCTTGTGATTCGAGAGGATAGAAACTACTATCTCAATTGAAGAAGGTTGAAAGAAGACAGGCAATGGAATGGGAGATTGTTAGAAAAAGATCTTTTTAGCCTAAATGGATAGGTCAACACAACATGGTATGGGTCAAGGATTTGGTCAAGATTCAACCAGCTGATAGGGTAGGACAGAATTTAGGTAAATGACGATTTTTTTTTCTTAATATAAAGATAGATATTGTTATATATTTAATTAATATACATATATATATTTAAATCAAACAAAATAAAATACAAAGGGATACAAATATACATGAATCTATAGCCTCGCTCAATTTTCATCCTCCATGCATCTTGATTTTTATGTCGACGACTCGCACACTCAAAATTTTAGCCCTCGACTCATGCGACGACCCAAGCAATTTGGGTGTTCGTTCGGAGTAATTTAGACATTCTGGCTACAATGGCAATATCTCTTTTGCAAAATAACATCATTTAAACCGTCATTTTTCAACCGCCTTTTCTCGAATTGAACACTAGGAGTCCTTTCTTGAGAAATTTGATGTTTAGAGCGCATCGGCATAGTCTATTTCACACTTAGACGTCATTTGGATAATTTTTGCAATGCCAACTATCGCTTTCGTCATCTCTTGCTTGAGTCACACATGGGTGTTTTCTTATATAAATTTGAAATCTTAGACACATTGGCACACTCTATTTTCCCAACTGGAAGACACTTGAATAGTCTTGAGGGCGATCGAGGCATATCGGAGCTCATTACATGCAACCTCGCATTCATCGGTTATCTTCCTTGACGTGCTCGATGGTTCATGGAATGCATACAGAGGTCAACACAAATAGAAACTTTCAAGTTCAATGCTCATATAACAATTAACAAAGTTGATATTTAAAGTGGATCCTCTATTTGTAAACAAGCAGAGTTAACAATATTCAAATAACAAAATAAATTCATTTAAAATCACGATGATGGCCGAGTCGATAAAAAACTTAAGGGGGCTATAATTTTCAAAAATGCCTCAAAATTTTAAAAGTTAATTCTTTGGATAAATTCCACTTAAAAATTCAATATTTATCACAATTTAAGATATTGAAATGAAACCTACTACTCAAATAGCTTAAAGCAAAAATTCATATTTCAGCAAACATTATAGGGTATGATAAATTTAAGAATAACCTTAGCTCACAAAACAAAAAATGTCTTGTCAAGCTTATTCAATATGGACTTACTAACAAAACTCAATATTTTATATTTTTAACAGAGATTTTCCCCTATTCAACATTTGGTTGAATAGAGGTTATTTTATTCTGGATATAGATGCACCATAGGGGCAAGCCCTTATAGTTAATTACATCTCAAGTATTTGTACTTAATAATAGTTTTGATTGAACTAGTAGTTTCTTTAGAGTCAATAAAATATTAGTTAATATCCTCATTTGTAATTTTAGAAATTCTTGTTTAAAGATATGATCTATGGAAACTTTAAATCAGATTTTAGAAATGAGAACCAAATGGAGAAAATGTAGGAGCACTTGATTCAAAGAAACTTAGTGGTGCTCAAACAATCCTATATTCCGCTTTACATTTTAAAATTAATTTTTTTCTTAAAATGACTAATTTTGATTTAAAATGTTGGGGCTTATATTCCAATAGCACATGTTGAAAAAATATCCAGAATGTGGCTCATGCAGTGACTGAAATCAACAATATCATCAGATTCTAAAGCTAATGTGAGGACTACTGAGAGGTAGTGCCTCGAACATAAGTCTAACTGGGTGCAAGAGACTTACAAACATGCACCTAACATGAGGCATGAATAAGCCCGACCTCTGGATTTATAATCATACTTAAAAAATGCTACCAGCTAAACCAACCTAAACACTTTTAAAACATGATATTGTCTCAATGTATATGAAGATTTAAGGCTTTATAAATGACAAACATTAGCCATGCATGATCTTTTTTTTTTTAGTTTTTAAAAACTTGGCTCATTAGAGTAAGCCATGCAAATTTTCTTTTATTTAGAAAATTGATTATCCTATGATTGATTTTAAATTGTTTATATGCTAATTTAGCATGTAAGAAAATCTTAATCTTAACATGCCTAGGAGCTGTTCACCTAACTGTGTGCCAGTTGTATGATATGTCACACTAAAAGTCGTGCTTTTATTTTATTAGAGAATAAATGATATTCAATTTTAATCCAAGATCTGGTTTCACTTCAAATTGTTTATGACTTAAAGTTTTTATTTGTTTTATATTTAGAAGTTTTATAAAAAACCCTTAAAACAGTCACTACTTACTTTGAGGTAAGCTTGCTACTTATAAAATTCTAAGATCTAATAATATAGGCATTACACTTTTTAAGGAGAATGATTAATCATTGTATCAAAATAAACATAAATAATTTTTTTAAAGATTTTTAAAGTTGTTTTAGTATTTGTAAGGTTGTTTAAGTATTTTGATAAGAAGATGATGTTTACGTAATAGTGTAAAGTAAATATGCCTAAAAGTTTGGCTTAGGACTTTGTGAAATTCATCTAATTGGGTAAGGTGAATTTCAACAAAAGGAAACCCTTGAAGGACATCTAAGAATTATATTTTAAATATCATGAGAGGAGAAATATCACTTATTTTGGTCAAGTGAAAGGATTACTTAGAGTTTAAGTCTAAGTAGAGGAGTCATCCACTTAACCAGAGATCAAATAGATGAAGGTGACGAAATACCTCAAGCTTTGGAGCTAAAGATAGAAGAAGAAATTCCATACAACTTTAAGGTTGAAGGAAAGGGAATTTCTCTTTAGCTTTGAAACAAAAAAAAAAGAAATCACCTACAACTTTTAAGTTGGAAGAGATGAGATAGCTTTTGGGTGTGAAAGATAATTTGTAACTTTGGAGTTACAAATCATAAGATTTATCATTGAGTTTGTGTTCAATGATGTAAGCTTAGTTTACTAAATATGGGTAGAACAAACATAAGAGGGCGATATGTAGACTTGGACAACAAATAAAGAAGGGTTATTTGGACTTTTGGGTTTCCAAAGAGAGGAACTCATTCATCTAACTTGGGTTAGGAGAATGAAAGAAACATAGGATCTGAATTCCTATGCTTGATAAAGTTATTTTTTTGATTTTAACTAAACAAATAAATAGTTGGGTGTAGGTTTGATCTATTTAATATGGCTTAAGTGAACGCGGGGAACTTTCTATATCTTTGTTGACCTCTGGATCAAATCCAAAAAAGCAAAAAAGAGAAACAAAAAAAAAATCCAACGTGCATACCTATAAACCGTTGATCCCCAAAATCTGCCCGAAATCCTACGTAAATCCTGTTGATCGGCGCCGTCGGCGTCGTTTCTCCGTGAAATCTGCCGAAATCCCGTGAGCTCGCCTCGATCCCGCTCCTTCCTCTGCCTTTAAAATGAGAAGGAAACCCTCCCATTCGCCACCTTCTCCACTGCTTCTAATACTCCCGAACTGCTCTTCTCCCGCTGCTCTACCCTCTCCACTGCCGAAGCTCCCTCCTCCGACCAAATCCCTCCATATCCCGCATCTCCTTCCACCATTCGCACTCCAGCTGAACCCCTCTGATCCCTTCAGCTAGAGAGAAGTAGAGAGGGAGAGAAAGAGAGAGAGAGAGAGAGAGATCTTCTCCCACATCCGTCGAACCCGAAGCTCCAAATTTTCCCCATCCCCTCCGACTCCAGGAAGCCGCAACCCTCCAACGACGATCCTCTCCTGTCGGATTGAGCTTCACGACATTTTGAGCGGAAGTGAGAACGGGAGCTCGCTGGGTGCGAAGGTAACTTTCTTTCCTTCGTGCGCCTCTTCGGCTGAATCACCTTGCCGAACCAGAGAGGGAGAGGGGGTTATTTAGCTGTTAATTAAGATTACTTTTAAATCATTTTTAATTATAGTTATGTTAATTAATTATAAGTATTATAATTAATTATAATTTATTTTAATTAAAGTAATTATAATTAATTTTAATTAATTATAATTAATTTGATTAAAATTAATCGTAATTAATTAATAACTTTTTTTATTATTATCATTAATTATTATTAATTAATTGAAAGTTAATTAATAAGAATGAGGGAGACTAGGATTTGGGTCTATGTCTACAGGATCAATTGTTGATTTCAGATTCTACAATTGGACTAGGAGAACTTAGGATTTGGTCCTCCTAAAGTTCAATAATTCATGTAGTGATGCATTTGAAGTGTTTGGAAACTTTAAATCATCATGCATGAGAAAGAGGAGGGTCTACAAGAGAGCTCCTAATTTTTATTTTAAAATTTTGGACTCATTTTATATAGGAGATTTTGATTCGTGCAACTTATATAAAAATTTTTAAAATCAATTTGATATGATCTTGAGATCCTAGAAGTGTATGTAGGTGATTTTTTCAATTTAGGAGTTTTCAAGTCATGTTAATAATCTTATTTAAATTGACATAAATAAGCTTAATTAATTTCAATATGTGATGGGGCATAGCTTATAAACCTTTGAGAGTTCATATGAAACTCCCAATTTGCTTCATGGAAGCTTAAAATTAAATGAGCATATGTGTGGACCTTACACATTTTAGGGATTTTGGTAACCATTTTTTCATGCCATGGGATTTTGTAAATGTCAAAGATGAATTCAATTAACTACTTTGTAATGGGCCCTATAATGTATCCCTTTGAAGGTTTATGCACGGCCCATGATGAGACACAAATTCTCTAAATTAATTACATCTCTCTCTAACATTTGCCAAAATGACAAAGGCTCTTAAATGCATATCAGTAATCAAATGCAAACTCCCACACTTGAAACATACACATTGCCAATTGGTTTGGAAGCAAATGGCAATCCTAGTCTATGGTTTGACTATAGGTGATGGCTAGGGATGTAATATGAATGATATTTCATGCATTTAAAGGTTGTTGAACACCAATCCAACAACCCCACGCATATTGTCATCCTCTTTTGGCTATCACAAGAGAAATTCAATTGAAATCACTAGATTTCCTTGAATTTACTAAGAGGACAGTGGGTACTTTTAGGTTTATAAATTTAAATACAAAATTTCTATGGACCTAAGGGAGGCTCTAGGGATGTCAAGCACATCACAAGAATTAGAGAACTGGGATATTTCTTAACGTTTTGGGGTTTTCCTCACTGGAGCAAGTCATCATGTAAGTCGGTTTGCTCTCACCTTGCAAAGGCGAGATGGAGGGAAGAGGAAGCGTGAGCTCGCTATCCAAGCCGCTTCAGAAGTCGCTTTATAACACTTTGCTAGAGCTGACCTTTTAAGCTTGATAACCTCCAAAATCAGCTAAAAAGAGGAAAATAGGTACATGAAAGGAAGGTGGACAGCAGCTCATCCACACAATAAACTTCTATTCTCTGTTTGGAGGGAACAACAGCAGCAGCAAGGGAAATTTCCCTCTCAGTTGGAGAAAAAGGAGAAGGTGGCTGCAAAAAATCAAACTCTCCAAGTCGTAGAACAACCACTCTGAACTTATATCCTCTCTACTGCACACAAGGAATTCAAGTCTTTATCTTCTTCATTGGTTAGACCTCAAGCATGAAGCGCTCCAAGACTATTCGGCTCAGCTAGATTGTACGTACAACAATTCCCAGCCGCTTGATCCCTTCAAGACGCACGAAGAAGACCCACTTGCAGTCGCTCGATCTTTCCAAACTGTATGCAGAAGGGCTTGACAGAAGAGCCCAAGCCGCACGTCTCTCTCTCTCTCTCTCTCTCTCTCTCTCTCTCTCTCTCTCTCTCTCTCCTCTCTCGGCTAGAAGAAAGCACAAACGCAAGAATCCGCTCGATCCCTCCTGCTCTCTCACTCTGTTGGAGCAAAACGAAGAAGAATGGCCGCTCCACCCTATCACTTTGCATGCAAGAATGCAGGAAGCAAGCCGACCGAATAGACACCACCCTCTCGATTGATGCGACCAAAAAATATAGGGGACCCTATATTTTTTTATCAACAAAAAATAAACGAAACGACACCGACACAACAAGAAATACTAGGAGATGAAAGAACAAACTCTTACCTTTCAAATTAAGAAATAAAAAGAAATTAAAAACACAAACTCGACTCGATCTCAAAGACACCCTAAAGTTGCTGCACTTGGAGAAGAAGGATACAGTGGAGTGGCACTTGCGGAGAGACGAAAGAGGTTAGAAGCCCGAGAAGAAAGGGTGGAAAGAGCCCGCAGGATTTCCGGAATGCCCCAGACAACTTTCTTTCTAAGGAAAATGAGGAATCTTTTCCTCGTTTTGCCTCTGCAAAAATCACTCCGTCTCGCATTCTTATCCCAGCAGAGTTGAAATATCGGGTAATGCACCTTTTCGCCTCAACCCAATTTCAGTTCATTCTTTCTCTCGTCCACTTCTACAACAAACAAACCTACCATTACTTCCTTGCCAACATGAGTTTCAATTCTGACCACTCTATCATTAGTTCTTTTGTTTTTAAGAAGAAGGTTGAGATCACCAAGCACGATCTTGGTGCATTTTTAAACTTAAGAACTGAGGGATATAGAGCCCACACCCTAATGTCAGAAAACTCTTTCAAATGGTTTCAAATCAATAACATAATTAGAGGAAATGCTATTGACAATCATGTTGCTAGAGTCTCAGGTATGACTCAAGATGCCCGAATCATCCAGCATATCCTTAGATCCTCAATTATTCCTAAAGCTGGTGATAGGATTAACATCACTCCTCTCCTTTCTTGTCTAACCTTTTTAATCATGTCGAGACATCCTATTGATGAAGCCCAACTCATCATAGATCATATCTATGGGCTTTCAGAAATAGGACATGCTGATCAGAAGAAGAAGAAGAATATTTCATTAGGGCACTTGATTACTTACATTTTGGAGAAGAAATACAATATAGTGCATCCTGATGAGGAATATGAAGAGCCAGTTTACTATAACAATGCATCATTTAGACTGCTCTTCAAGGAAGAAAAAGAAAAAGGGAAAGCACATGACAGTGCTTCAGAAGAAGAAGAAGAAGAAGGAGAGCATACCTCTGCACCTCAGTCAGATTATCAGAATCTGATTGAGAGATTTGATCGATTAGAGACTCATATTGATCAAAGATTTGATCAATTTGATGCTCAACTTGTGCAGCAACAACATGACATTGGTGTTATTAGAAATGAAGTACATGATATCAATACCAATGTAATGTTGATGGCCTCCTACTTTAACCTTTTCGGTGGCATTCCTCCTCCTCCTCCTCCAGAACAGTAGAGATGATTTTATGTGTTTTTGTTGTTCTTGTGTTGTATTTTTGTTGTGTTGTTGTGTTTGTTTCTCATTTTTTTTATGTCTTGTTTTGTTAATGTTTTTGTTAGTGTTTTTTGTTTAATGTTGTGTCTTGTACTTTATGTTGTGTTTAATTTTTGTGAAATGTAATCCTTTCATATAAATCAATGCATTTCGCACTTGTTTCAGTATTGATTTGTTATTGAAATGTGGTTAATTTTTATGAATTTCATTAGTATTATTTAATCTTCATCGTGCTTAAATTAGATCGTAATTTGAGATTATCTACATTAGAAAATCTAGTCTTTCTAAGTTTAAAAGTTGTTTATAACTTGTTGTAATTAGAATTTTTAAATTCATGTCTATTCATTTAGACTACATAAAAGTTAAAATTATTTATTGCAATTTAGATGTTTACTTATTTTGTATTTCCTTGTTCAAATAATATTTATGTACTTAGAAATATTTGAAATTTTAGATTATTGATTTTGGAAAGAATTGGTCTAAATTACTCTTGAAAATTGTACAAAAAGTACAAAAATCAAAAGAAATGCGCAATGGTTCGCAAATATGAAAAAGTGTGGGCACAAAAACAACTCAATATCAATAGATGCACAAAAATGTGCTCAAAAGTTTGAAAAAGATGCGCAAAGCGCCACATGTGGTAATTCTCTTCTTTCCAAATTCTTTCAATCTCTTAATTCAAATTGATCTTATGTTCATTTATATTCTTTTGAATTTTGAAATATAGAATTTTTTCTTCATCTATCTTGTAATGATTTTTTATATTGAAATGTCTAAATTGAATCATGTCTTTGCTAAATTCTTCTTACTTACAATGTTATATCAGTTTTTAAATCTCCTGAATTTCTATGATTGACCTAATGTTTTTAGTTGAAAATTGCATACCTTATATCAATCACCATTTAGATTAAATATTCAAATGAATTTTCATACAATTACTTACATTTCTTCTTCACTTTTTGTTGCTGTCAAAAAGGGGGAGAAATTATTAGTTTGTGTATGTTTGTGTTTGTGGTATGTTTTGTTTGCAAGTTTTTGTGTTGCAAGTTTGTGTTAAAATTTTTGAAAAAATAAAAATTTTGTTCGTTAAATATTGTTCTTTAATGCCTCCTTATTTTAATGTACTCATAAATTCAGGGGGAGTTTAGGAGATAAAAGATGTGTTTTTAACTTGAAACCATACTAATAATAATTGTTTTGCCATCATCAAAAAGGGGGAGATTGTTTGAATAGTTGCTATTTGAATGAGTTATATTTATGCAACTTATGTAGTTTTGATGATTCCAAACATTATTGTTCAAATGTATAGTTATCTCCTAACAATTTCAGAAGATTTGCACTTGCTCTTGTGTGTACTAACATTTCAGGAAAATCAGACTCCAGACTACGAAAACTTCAATTCAAATTCAACATGAGATATTTTGTTTAATTGATGTTTTTTTTTTTTTTTTGAATTAATTTTGAAAGGGAGTGATTGTAATTGAGTGAATAAAATCTCACACACACACACACAAATAAGGAGATCTTGAAATTCTATACTGATCGTACAGGACGATATTTATCGTACTGGACGATCTGTCAGTTATCTCCTATAGAGCACTTGGAACGAATAGGAACTTGCTTTGAAAAAATTTTCTAAGTCCTATTCGTCCAGGACGAAATTTATCATCGTCCCAGGCGATGGGTTCTCTGGATAATTTTCGTCCAGACGAATTTTGACCATCGTACGAGGCGATGGGTTCACTGGAAAAATTTCGTACAGACGAAAATAAATATCGTACAGGACGATCAGCTCTCTGGAAATTTTTTCGTCCGAACGAAAACAAATCATCGTCCCAGGCGATGGGTTCACTGGAAAAAGTTCGTCCAGACGAAATAAATATTCGTCCAGGACGATCAGCTCTCTGGAAAATTTTCGTCCAGACGATCACATTTTCGTTCAAACGATAAACCGACTTAGAACAGTTTTCAGCAGTTTCTAGAACCGACCTTGTAATAACCGTTCGTACTGGACGAACCAAGTTCGTACAGGACGATCAGCTGTACGAAGTCAGTTCGTACACATATACAAATTGGGTCGTTTCAGATCGTTTAAGTAAAATCGTCCAGGACGATCCAGAATCGTACCGGACGATCCACTGCGTACAGAATTGAAAATTTGCAGTTTTTGGGCGGTTTCACTTGTCTTTTATATAAATAGTCCAAATTAGACTGCCACCCAATCTTTTTGTCATTTGATCTTCGTGCCTCTTGGGAGAATAGCTAAGGAGAGAGTGGAAGAGAGCATTCTAAGAAGGATTCCTACCACTGGAGCGAGAAGGCTTCACTTGGATTGCTAAGGTAAGAATCTCTACTTGTGAAATTGGATTTCTTCACTCTTTCTCTTTCTTCCTTCTAGATACTTGTGAGAAGATCTGTCAAGAAGATCCGGTTCTCTGCCGACACTTGGAGAGTGTGAACAGCCGAAGGGTTCTCTGCCCACACTAGGAGAGTGTGAAAGGACGAAGGGTTCTCTGCCCACACTTGGAGGGTGTGAAAGGACGAAGGTTCTCTGCCAACACTGGGTTTTGTGTAAAAGGACGGACGGTTCTCTACCGCACCGGGGAGTGGTGAAAAGAGTGTGTTGTAAGGGCTTCTCCGCCTTGCTGTGGGTGCAAAAGGAGAGTCACTATTGGTATTAGTGCAATACTCAGAGGGCGCCTCTGAGGAGTGGATGTAGGTCTGGTTATAGACCGAACCACTATAAATCTGGTGTCATTTACTTTTTAGCTTTTACGTTTCCGCATTTTAAATTTCAGTTTAAACAACTCTGTGGTTGAAAAACATTTTTCTACTAACTTTAAAAGAAAATTTCATTTCGGTTAAACTTTATTATTAAGAGGGTTTAAATTTTAAAAACTACCAATTCACCCCCCTCTTGGTAGCCTTGGGACATTTACTTAGGCTTAACAACCTAATTACTGGACTCAACAGCTTTTGTGTGTATTAACATTTCAGGTTAAACAAGCTCTCAAACACAAAGTCTTCAAATCAAATTCAGCAAGAAATACTTTTAGTTTACGATAATTTTAAGCTTCAAAAACTAAAAGTATTTTCATTGTAAGTCTTCAAATGTGTGGTTATCTACGATAATTTTAAGTCTTCAAATTGTATTTGCTTTATCTCCACATCTTCATTTGAATGATCAAAAACAGCAGTTCCATTCTCAGTGATCACTCCCACACCTTTTGAAAGTTCCACTGAGGTATTCTTCAATTCCAGATTACTTCCATTTTATTATTATGTTGAGATTTGTTTTCACCCACAAGAGCTTTGACCTTGTGAAGTCCTATCTGGAAACCAGCAACTCTACCTTTCCTTCCATGGTTTACATGAATCCAAAGACCATACTCCAGTTCTTTATCTTCAGCCACTATTTGAGTCTTCTCAGCAACAGAGAAAATTGAATTATGATCATGCACATCCTCTTTAGCAGCTGGTTACCTCCAACTTTACAATAAGTTATCATGTGACCAATTGTCCCATATTTGGAAAAGAATTTTTAAAAGCTTCTCATATTCAAAATTTTGAAAAAACTTGCCATTTCTTCCTTCTACCCATACACCTAAAGGGAGCTTTTTATTTAAATCTACATGAACACAAATCCTTTCAAATTCTCTTCTACTTCACTAGAACATATTCCAATCAATCAAAAGGGGTATTCCAATTATAGATGCAATCCTTGTTACATTAGTCTCATCCCAACAAAAAAGTGGTAGGTGCGAAAATCTTATCGAAATAGGATATGTCGACCCCTTCCACGATGCGATAGAAAATTCAGTAGTCCATTTATCAATGCCTACAATATGACCACTGACAAACCATGGACAACTTGCTAAAACACCTTCCATGGGTTTTGAAGAAAAAAATGAACATAAGACCTACCAAAAACCCAAAATGGTTAAATGGAATTGTTCAAATTGAGTCCACTGTCTACGTATCTCCTGAGCAATGACTTGAACATGTATGTCCTTTCTAAACACCTTCAACACAACTAAAAACATTAATTTCTCAGAATTTTCATCAACACTACGTTCATGTAATTTCATAGCAAAACCATCTACGATCATAAGAGAGTTGTCTTTAATAAATTTAACTTTAATATTAGGATGCCTATTCCAAGGATTTAGTTATCTAGATTCATCATTGTTTACTTTTACTTGCTTCACCATTTCATCGAGAATTATCTTTTGAGCATTCTTTCAGATAGTAGAGGGGTCTTCGGTGCAATTTGAAACTGGAGTTCTATCTGTGAGGTTTAGTATTCCAAACATGTTCATAATTAACTTCATTTTTGAAGAAGAAGAAGAAGCTTCAAAATTGTTGAGTTTGTTCCCACCAGAGAAATTGTTAGACACACGAGGAGTCTTAACTATCAAATCTTCTTCGAGTTGTTTGCCTTTACCCAAAGTAGGCGAGACTATTTTCACAGTAATTGAGGATGGTTCTTTAATCGTCATAGACCCATACACAACAAAATTCTTCTGATCAAAATGAAAATAAGGTGATAGAGAGCACAATGGAGGCTGAACGGGAGGATTTCAATGACTGGAGTTAGTTGCCGAAGGATAATCTGCCATCACTGAAAGGTTCGACAAAGGAGGAGGGAAAATAAAATATTGAAAAATGGAGGTTTCTCTCTGAAGAAAACTAGTGTTTCTCTCTCAAGAAAATTGATATCACCTAAATATTCATAAGCTTTGGATTATAATAGCTATCAATGTACAAAACATCTGAAATTACCGTCCATATAGTAGTCCAAGTCAGGCTGAAAACCAAACAACAGCAAAAATTCCCAACCAAACAACCACAAAGAAAATAGCACAAGTTAATAAAGACCAAAAAAAAGATAGCTAAACCCCAGGTCAGAACAGTAAAATGCACAAACAGAGCCCGAGAACTCCAAGAAAGCTGAAATAGCAATGAGCTCCTCAAAACCCAAGGAAAAATTAACAATGCATCCTAACAAAACAACCTCAAAAAACCATGTGGCCACCAATAACATAAGCATATGAAATAGAGATACATTCACCAAATAATAATGGTGATGAAGAAAAAAATCCAACCCCCATAACCATAACCAAACACACTCCAGGAAAAGAAATAAAAGCAGCTCCAGGAAGGCAACTCTCGCGCAGGCCCCAACAAGCCCAAGGGCGACAAAACCAAATGCCAAAAGAAACACTCCCATAATAAAAAAAAAGCTAGAGGATAAAAACTTCCAAGTAATAGAATAGAAAGACAGAAAATAACACTCGATACCAAACAAGCTGGGATGAAATAAACTAGAACATGAAGCTAAGCCATAGAAAACATAAAGAATCATGCTACCAAAGAGCCGGAGAGGGACAACACCATAACAGGTTAACCAGAACACACAAGTCCCAACCAACATCCTCCAGCCAAGACAAGAAAACATAACAACCAAACATAAGGAAAACAAAACCTGAAGCCCCAATAATTAGAGAGAAATATAGGGTAAATTAATAGTGTCTAATCTTAAAAGTTCTTTCAAGGGGGCAAGAAGATTAGCACCAGAAAAATCATAAAAATAGTCTAAACTATAACCCTAAGGAAATGAAAGTTATAATTGTATTGACCGTAATTTCAACATTAGTAAGCCCAAGAGATATACATATATGAAGGTTATAAAGAATGGCCAAAGTAACAACATAACTCACATTGACCTTATGGGCCGGACCAACAAAGGACAAACATAACCTACCATTACAATCCCTAAACAGCCCACCATAACCTAAAGAAGAGCACTTAATAGTACCTTCCACTTTTAACTTATAGAAACTGTTGGGGGGCTTGATCCAATAAATAATGGTGGGCTTATTAGCATTGAAACCAACCACTACAATATTACCAAAAGCAGAAGAAACATAAAAATAATTTTTAAAACTCTTAAAGGAAAGGAGATTGACAAAATAAAGAGCCAAAACCTTGTCCTTCACATTTTTAATAATCCTATGATGGTTCATAGGAACACCACTAAAAAGAGAATTATTTCTATCCAACCATAAATACAAAAAAATAAGAGAAGGAATAAAATTTATAATATGACCTTTACTCTTAATAAACCATAAGTTAATCATGGAATAAAGATGCATTTTAGCATTAAAAGAATTTAATTGAAATACTTCATCAAATTACACCCAGGTTTTGGTAGCTATAGGACCCGAAATGAACACACTATGCATATTCTCCACATGACAACAACATTGACACTTATAAGGAAAAAATGAAACTTCTTTTATTTAAGTTGTCATTAGAA
The DNA here is from genome assembly GCF_001605985.2 of Dendrobium catenatum. NCBI lineage: Eukaryota > Viridiplantae > Streptophyta > Magnoliopsida > Asparagales > Orchidaceae > Dendrobium > Dendrobium catenatum. Next base: position 1,310,239 of record NW_021318505.1, on the reverse strand, counting down.
GGAATAAACTTATGCAAAGCCTCCAAACCAAAATTTCTAAATAAGAAAGAATACTTTTGTGCTAGATCATAGTGAAGATATTGTCAGCATCCTTCTTATAATAGAATGCCTGGTATCCTTTAATCTAAAATTACCATCATTCGAGATATCACAAAAAATTAAATCATGAGAAGAAGTATTGAGGGGAAGGTTCAAAATTTGATGGATAATATGATCCGGAATAACATTAGTAAGCTTCTAATAGTCCGAACATCTATCATTAATTAAATGATTCACCTTAACAGCCACATTGGAAGAAGAGTTAAGAGTAGAATCAATAAACTTGCCTTCTAACCAATTGTCTTGCTAGAAATAAATATTACAATTGCCAATCCCCCAAGAGATGAAGGGTTCAAGAGCCCATTTAACTTTGCATAACCTCTACCACACCTTAGAATTACCTTGATTGATGGAGCATGTAATAGGGTGTTTACCCGCACAATATTTAGCAATTATGAACTTAGCCCAAAGGCTCACTCAAGTGTGAAAGTTGTACCACAGCTTGAAAGAAAAAGCATAGGATAAATTATTCTTACTCTTACAACCCAGGGATCCTTCCTCGAACACACCACGATAGTTATGCCAAGAGGAAAAAAAATTGAGAATTGCTTCTAGCTCCTTCCAGAATTTTTTTTTTAAAAGATGATGAATTGTTTTGCAAACAACTTGAGTGGGGAACATAGTTTGAAAAATATAAACAAGCAAAGAACTCAAAATACTTTTAATAAGAATTAATCTACCACCAAAACTAAAAAAAAATTGGAATCCCAGGATAAAAGATTATTTTGCTCATAGGTAATTAAATCATCAAAAAGGAAGGTTTTCTTACTACCTTTAAAAAGAGGAACCCACAGATACTTAATAGGTAGGTGACCATGCAAAAAACTAGTTAAATCTTTGATAGCCATTATACAATCTTGAGACATATTCTTATGAGTGATAAAGCAATACTTCTTTTTATTTTGAGAAAGACTAATAACCATCTCAAATTGATGAAAAAAATCATAATTTTTATTAATCTTGCTAACCAAAGCATTAGTGAAAATGATATAGTCATCAGCAAAGCATAAATGAGAAATAGGAAAATCCCTAACAATTCTAAAATAAAGACCCGGATTATTCTCAAAGTGGTTAGAATGACCTATAGAAAAATAATCAGGTTCCGTAATGAAAAGGGCAGGAGAAAGAGGGCCACCCTATCTCAAACCATGAGAAGATTTAAAAAAACCATTCCTATCACCATTAAGGATAATGGAAAAATAAGAACCTTCAATGCATTTTTTAATGAGCTTAAAGAAAATAGAGTCAAAACCATAAAGCTTCAACATATTATAAAGAAAGCTTTAATCTAGGTTATAATAGGCCTTAGATATATCAAGTTTGAATATCAAATTACCACCTCTAAACCTAATGTCAAGATCTTGATAAAACTCTTGGGCTAAAAGAATATTTTCAGTAATAGTGTGACCTTTCACAAAACCTACTTGATACAGAGATATAATTGTAGGTAATAGTGAGGTAAGCCCATTCATAAGAATTTTAGAAAGCAATTTATAAAAAAATGTATATAGATTAACACATCTTAAATCATTCCAATGATTAACATAATTATTCTTAGGAATAACCATAATAGAAGTAGAGGTAAAAAACTTAGAAATCAAATTACCAGCAAAGAAATCCAAAACCCCCAAAAAAAGGTCTTTACTAATAATATGCCAAGACTTTTGAAAGAACTTAGTGGTGAAACCATCTGGCCCAGCCACAGAATCCCCATTTACTCCAAGAATAATCTCTTTAACTTCCTCTAAAGAGGGAGGGTTAAAGAGAAAAGCATTATCCTCTAAGGATATAAGATCAGGAATAATAGAAGGATTACCAATATGAGCAGGAGTAAAATCCTTATTGAACAAATTTTAGAAATGCATAACTGCTAAATTAGTAATCTTTAAACTATCCTCAGTCACAAAACCATCCTCTCATTGAATTTTATTAATATAATTTTTAGCCCTTTCCCTCTTAACCAAGAAATGAAAATACTTTCTATTATTATCACCTTCAATAAGATGTAAGGCACCGGCTTTCTGTGTCCAGAAGGCCTCATCCTTAGCATGCAATTTAAAAAGGCAATCTTTAAGCTCACTCAATAAACTGAATGAAGTATTAGAAGGATTATGTTGACAAATAGTCTCAAATGGTTCACATGCTGCTCATTTTCCAAAATATTTGTTAAAATATTTTTAAAAGACTTATGATTCCACTAATTTAAAATTTGCTTAAGTCTTTTCAGTTTGAGCTATAGCCTCATCATAAAAAAGAATGAATTATCTGGATGAATCGGAGCTTGCCAATTCTCCAAAACCAAATCGAAGAAAGAATCATGAAGCAACCACACATTTTATAATTTTAATTGAGTGAAAAAAATAAACTGCCTAGTCTTGAGGCTGATAAGCAAAGGAGAATGGTTCGACAGAGTGCTACTAAGATGCTTAACATTAATAGAAGTAAAAGCACTAATCCAGGAATTATTAAAAAGCACTCTATCTAGTCGCTTCCATAAATTACACTGGTTACAAGTTAATTTATTACCTGAGAAACCAATATCAATTAAATTATAATCCATAATCATGTTACAAAAATCATCCATAAAGCAGTAAGAAGGGGAACCCCCCCTCCCCTAAATGCTAAGATGGATCAGTAATAGTATTAAAATCACCACCGATAATCTAAGGTAAATTATAGATACTATGAAAGTTACTAAGTTGATCCCATTAAATTTTCCTATTGCAACGAGAAGAAGCCGCATAAAAAAAGGAAGAAACACATTGAAAATTATAAACTGCTACATTACAATGATTAAATTGAGTGAAATCACCAATAACATTAATCTTAATTGTATCCTTCCAAAAACCCCAAAACTTATTAGCTACATTAAAAATAGTTCACTTAAACCCAAAAATTGAGAAGTGCTAGCCAATTTAGCTGAAGAAATTAAAGGTTAAAGCAAAAAAAGAATTGAAATAATATTAATACGATATAAATTCTTAACTCATACCCTTAAAGAAGGACACCTAATACCCCTATAACTCCAAATAATGTAATTAACCATAAAAATAGGCTTAATAGGTTTTCATTTTCCTTCCTCTCTTACTATTAAAATTTATACAACTAGTATCATTATCAAATTTAACAAAACATTTAGCCATCAAATACATATCTTCAGTATTAGTAGAAGCATCACTATGATAATGAGAGTTTAAGGGTATCTTACTATCCTAATTCAAACCTTCCTGTCTCATTTCTTGTTGCAACTCATCTTCCTCAAAGATGCTACCAACCTCCATATTAGATATGTTTCTAACATCATTACCAACCACCATATAGTATTGGGCTTCCTCCTAAAAAAGAACATTATCAGACAAATTATTATTAGTAACACAATGTGAAATGGTAGAAGAAGAGCCATTATTATGATTGATAATAGTAGGAAATGTATGCTCTTCCACTTATTGACAGCCATTTTTTGAAATTGGGATAAGGGGAGGATTAACTCCCTGATCATTAATCGGAACAGTATTAAGAATAGATAATGGTTCACTTTGCATTAAGTTATAGTATTCCTTAATATCACCATCCATAATAGTATCATTCCAACAGGATAAGATTTGATTCCTCCCTAATGACCTGCATTAGAGAAACATTGACTTGAAAATGAGTATCATTACCCTCAAACAAAATAGAATTAGGCTTCACAATATCCAATTCAATCAAAAGAGAAGTATTCCTCTGTGATGGGTTGGATGAGACTTTCTCCTTTTCATGATTGGGACGCAACCGAAAGCACTCATTCAACCCATGTCCATGCATCTTGCAATAACAATAAAAAATAGGTAAGTTTTTAATTTCCACTTTTTGAAAGTACCCATTCAATTCTGAGAAAATCCAAATTTCCTTAGGATTATTTTTAGAGATATCCAATTTGAATAAAACACGAGCTATAGATGGCCTAGTAATAGAAGCCGTAGCTTGATCTGTCTTCAAAGCCCTACCAAAGATCGAAGCTAAACCAAAAGTATATGTGAGTTATAAAAGGGAGGCGCAATTTTGGGAAAGAAAGCCAAACGGGAGCAATAAGAGATTCTTCCTGCACATCAAAATCTGGAGTCCACTTCAATAATCTCATTTGTCAAGATTTTATATAGTAAGATCTTCAAAAGAAAAATTGACTATAATAAATATCGTTATTCAGTTGAATTACTATACGACGAGGATCCAACAATCTAATGTTAAAGGACTCGAATAGCTTGAGATTCACAAAGAACTTATGGATGACATCTAAGTTAGGCCTCCGCAAAACAAACTTTTCAACCAAAGTATGAGCAAAAGGCATAGTAAGTTGTAAAATAACATAATCTTTAAACAATAATGTTGGACACCCTTTAAAGGATGTATGCACTAAGGGAACTTTAGAAGAACAAGAGGAAGCACTGAACAAAACCTACTTAAATGACCACGATTTCCCATCAGGAAATATAGATGGAGGTGGGATAGATGATGCGAGCGATGTCATCTCCTAGAACCAGAGAAATCAAAAAAGTCCTCAAAACAAAGTGAAGAACACACCCAATAAATGAAATGGGAAGAAAAATGATTGAAAACCATAAAATATTGAAGGCAGAAGTGAAAGAGAGAGTTAAACCCTAAATCGCCTTAAAATCACCTCAAAAGCCTGCAATATTTTTGTGGTAGTGATTAAACCTTGTTGACCTACCCAAGGTACACCAATAGGGTGGTGAATTGGTTATTTAAAAGTTCTCTCAAATAACCCCTTTTGAATTTTTTAAGTTAAATAAAAGGGTAAGAAAAAGAACTCAATAAAAATCATCTATGTTTTATTCTTTTATTTTTATAACAACAATAATCAAAATAACCAAGGCTTACAACCATAGCACAAATTTGTAGGAATAATAAACATGTAAGAAATTAAGAAGCATGAAAAATTAAGTGTGAAAATAATTGAACAATCACACTAGGTTTCATAGTGGTTTAGTCGTTCATCAACTCCTCATGGTCCTCTGTAAGTATTACACTAAAAATTTTAGTGTCTCTCATTTAGTACATTTGGTAAGGTAGAGAATCCCATATAAAATCTCTTCACCCTCCTGATGTGGTAGAGTACCTGAAACTTTTTCACCGTCCTAATGAGGGAAGAGTGTCTTGATGCATTTTCACCCTCCTGGTGAAGGTAATGAACTTGAAATCCTTTTTCACCCTCTTAGTGAAGATAGAGAACCTAGGTCTTCATCCTGAAGCATTTCTCCATAAAGTAACCCCAACTGACCAACAAAGCCAATGGTTGAATAGAGTTGTAGTTTTTAGAGAAACCATGTGGAATCCCCTCACACTACATCCTCCTTTCTCACAACTTTACATTCTCCTTCTCCAAGGCTCTAAGACCTCACAGAGCTCTCTCTAAAAAACTCTTCAAGAGCCTAAGAACATTTCAAAAGACTAATATAAAAGTTTTTATGCAAGGCTTTAAAAAATCCTAAAAATTTAATTCTGTCAATTATGGTCGTACAATATGATTGAGGATCATGTAGTATGACTAGATTAAAAACTATAGTTTATTTAGTTTGATTGAATAGTCGTAGAATGAAATGTTCGTGTTTTGTATAATGTGTAAGTTTTATATAGGTCGTACACTATAATTAGTTTAATTTTATTAAGATCATACAAGATAAACTCATAGAAGATCAATTTCATCTAAACCAGTCATCTAGTACGATTAACATCATTTTATACCATTTGTTCAAAAACTGAAGTTTCATCTAGGATGATCTCTGGGAATATCAGATTTTATTTATGCCTACCATACAATATGATTAACATTGTATTATAAGATCTATAATATTAATTTAATCTTCATTTCATTAACTAATCATGAGAATTAATTTTGCAAAATTTTTATATACCATACAATAGGAAGGGATTTGTACATTTTGATCAGTAAAAAATAATAAAATTAAAATATTTACTTAAATTAAGTTTGTAGATAAGGTTTTTAGATTGAATTGATTATGGAGTATGATCACATTCATACAGTAGGATTCATTAAAAAAACATTAATTACATGATTAATTATTTGAATTGATTTTATGAATAATTGATCGTACAATATGATCTAGATTATATGGTATTATTAGTTAAAAAAGTTTACATTTTATTTTCAAAGCCCCATTTTATGTGTGCATGGTTGCTAAATCAACTTACACCCCTACATGGCTTAGACTCAAGAAATTAAAAAAATAAAATAATAATTTAGAATGTTGAAAAATATTATACTATTATACACTATCCTAAGCCTTGAAACATCTACCATGACGTATGACATACATGAAATGTTAGTACAAAAAAAAATGATATGTAATATAAAATCCTATGAGAAATAAAAATTCAATCAATAATATTTGTGGTCATCAAAGTCATAATCATTGGATCCTGGATTGCAACATTTCCATTTCTTATACTAAAAATTATGGTTAATAATGCTTCTTCTCATGTAATATTTTTCTTTATAGAGGGCTCATGAGGATAAAATTAAATTAAATGCCTCCTGAGGATAAAAAATGGACATCTTTTAGAAAAATGATTGGAGTCTACTACTATAAAGTTTTGCCATTTATGACAAATAATGCTAGGGGAACGTACTAGTGAGTAATGATGAGGATTTTTTATGAACTAATCTTCTATCAAGTGGAATGTTAAGTTGATGATCTAGCCATTGAAAGTTTTGATTGGAATGATCATTTACATGATCTAAGAAGTTTTCTCCAAATATTATGTCAGCATAACTTAAAAATGAAACCACTAAAATGTGCCTTTGGTTCACTTAAGAAATTGTTTTTATTTTGTTGTATGACATCAAGGGATCAAGATAGATCCAAATACAATCAAAGTTATAATAGAAATGCCAATGCCAAAAATTCTTACTAAACTAAGATCTTCCCAATGTCAATTAGCATACATTAGAATATTTATATCAATTCTTTTAGGTAGATGTAAACTATTTGTAACTTTATGCAAAAAGATACCCATTACCAGTTGATAAAAATTATTAGAAAGTATTTGATAGTATAAAATAGTATTTGACAAATACTCCGGTATTATTAGCTCCCATTTCAGGGAATCAATTAACTTTAAATACCACAACTTTAAGTGAATCTCATTATGCTTTATTATCTTAGATAATGAGAAAGGAAAAGCAAATTTGCTTTACCATTTGAGTAGATATTTATGTTAAATTGAACTAAATAATCCTATGATAAAGAAATATTGCTTAGCTTTAATCATCGTTGCTCTAAGTTAAGGTATTTTATTCTCTCTCATAAAGTGAAACTAATATCCAAAGTAAATCTAATAGAATATTTGATGACTCATCTAACAAGATCAATAAGATTAGATATATGGCTAATAATTATGTCATAATTTAAAATCATGTTCATTCCATTACAAGCAATAAAAGGCAAGATATGGTGAATTTTCTAGCAACTCATCCACTATAGAATGATTGCCCGATCAATGATGAGTATCCATATGAACAAATTAAGAATCTTGAGTTGAATGAGAAATCCACTTGGGAATTCAATTTTGATGGTATTACTTATGATCAACAAAAAACGTTTAACCAAAATTTTCTTAGAAATGTTGGATTCAGTATAGCATTCATTACTCATGAAAAAGTATATAATATATTACTACTACCATTCATCAGAACCTTCCATGAATAATAAAGCTAAGTATGAGGCACTAATAACTGAGTAGTACTGACAATCAGAGAATGACCTTCATAAAATAATTTTAAGAAAATAAGTTTCCATAAGATAAACCAACAACTAACCAAAATAAAACTAGATCCTTATCATAAAGATTGATTACTGACACTTTATACAGAATATCATTTGATCAAATAAGATTAAGATATTTGAGTAGATTAGAAGAATTAAATATTATAGAAGTATAAGCTAGATTTTGTGGTACACTTCTATCAGATGCAAATATGAAAATTTAAATTAAATGACATTCATCATTAACAGCTCCTTGAAAGTTGCATGTTAATATCATCAATAAAAAGTACATGGTGTGGTTCCACATCAACCACCAAATGTATTACACGCAACAATTAGTTCATGGACTTTTAAAAGCTAGAGTATGGACATTATCAGTCTAATTGATTTGCTAAACTCTAGGGTCATAGGTTCATCTTAGATTATATCTCAAAATGGATAGAGGAAAATCCTTTGAGAAAAGTTAAAGCTCATAACATTTTAGACTTATTCAAGATTATGTCATATACATATTTGGTATTCTTCATTGAATAATGGTTTGTCATTTAGAAGTACTAAAATAAATAATTTTGCTAAACATCACAAATATGAATGGAGATACTCAACAATCATTACGCTAAGGAAAATAGATTAGCTAATGTCTATAATGAAAAAAACTTGTTCAAATTATAAAGAAAACATTTGATGATAAAAAGCAACAATGGCACAAAATGTTATAAGAGGCTTTATGGGCATAAAGAATCACTTATAGAACTCCTACTCAATCTATGTCATTTGCTTGGGTATTTGGAGCAAAGGATATTCTCCCTTTATAAGTATAATTACCTTCACTATTTATAACTATTAGCTATAAGATCATCAATGAGTATAATGCAAAACTTTGATCAAAAGAACTTGATAGTTTAAAAGAAAGGCATCAACATGCTCAATAGAACCATTTGTTATATAAAGACAAGATTATTCAAGTACATGAAAAGCTTGTTCATCCAAGAACTTTCCAAGTGGGAGATTGAGTTTTAGTTCTACAAAGAACTATTTTATCCCATCAAAATATATGTGATAAGTTTGAATCAACTTATGAAGGTCATTTTTGAACATTCCAGAGGTTTATTAAGCCATTATGAACTTGCCCGAGGCTAACCAAGAGAGGGGTGAATTGGTGACTTAAAAAATTTAACTTAAATTATAAGGAAAATATTTTTATGATGTTTTATATTTTAAAACTACTTTTATTCGAAGGCGGAAGTAAAAGAATTTTATAGTGACAAAATTATGATATTTCAACCACAAAAATAATCAATAGTAAATAATGTAGAAATAAATTATAGGAATAAAAAATAGAAAGAACTCATTAGATTTTTATAGTGGTTTAGTCATCCTGACCTACATCCACTCCCTAGAGCCTCCCCTCCAAGTATTGCACTAAAACTATAGTGTCTTAAGTTTTGCTCCCACAACAAGTAGAGAAGCTCTTATAAAATCTTTTCATTGAGCCCGTGAGGAAATAAACTTATACTCCTTTTACTTCCACCTGAAGTAGGCAGAGTGTTGCAGTCCATGAACCCTAGCCTGAGATTTTGATGGTGACAAATAATGTTGATTGAATTATCTCATTCTTTATTAAATATTTTGAATACTGCTCTTGTCTATGAGTATTAAAATTTTAGGGAGATCATATATTGCTCAAGACAATAGAATACTCGAGACTAGGTAGAATAGGATCTGAAGTCTATAACTTTATATTTTTCTTTTCTTAAGTCAGACTACAAAAAAAAGTGTATACAAACTGAGCAACCAAGCACACACATAGGGGGAGAGTTTTTTTTAAAGGGAAACTTTTTGTTATTCTCTATAGATCATATTGTATGATTTTAAATCATACTATATGAATTTATATGGCTCAACGGGTATTCACTATGAACTAATAGTACTGTACGATATGTTTTTAGTTTGAAACCCTAGCCGCCAAATTAATTTAAGTTTTTAAATATTGAATTTTGAACTGGTCGTACTGTATGATCCAATCATATAATATGAATATTTGATTACTTATTTAAATTAACCACTATGATTATTTAATTAAATCAAGGCTTAGTTACTGATTAGTGATCATATTATATGATATTGTTCATACCGTATGATGAACCGAGGCTATTTTTGGTCATCCCGAACATTATACCACACTATCCCTTAATTTTTGAACTAATCGTACTAAATGATGCATATATAGTACTGGATGACCTAAGGCTTTTAACAAATTATAATGTATGAAATGGATCATTCTAGATAATGAATTGAGATGAATTTTGGTCATCCCAGCATTCATTCTGTACGAACAAAAGAAATTTATCATATCATAGTAAATTATATTTGTATCATACTATATAATATAGTTTACAATTATTACTTGTTCATATCCCTTCGTGCAAGGATGAAGGCTATTTTGAACTAATCATATTGTACAATCTTGGATCGTACTGTATGGATAGAAATCACTAAATTAAAAAACATAGGTTTTCTTGGAGCCTAATATATATGATACATTTTGTCTTTTAAAAAAACAAGAGGGAGGAATTTGATAAGAAGGTTTATTGCCATCAATTTTTGTGTTCTCTAAGATACTCTACCTTCTCCAAGAGGGAGAAAGGGTGACATAGCATTTGGTACTCCGCCACACTAGGGAAGGTGAAAGCAAGTTTGTGTAAAGGCTTCTCCTCCTTATTGTGGGGGCAGAAGGATAATTACTTTTGAATAGTGAAATTCCCATAGTGGAGGAGTCCGAGGAGTGGATGTAGGTCAAGTGACTAAACCACTATAAATCCTTTAGTGTGCTTTTTCCATTTACAACACTTTACTTACTTTTTTGAATCTTACAATTGCTATAACTAGTTGGTGAAAATTATATTATAGATCTTTGTTGTGTGATTTAAAATTTCACCACTTATGTTGCAATTATATTTTAATCACTAGTTCCTACATCAAGTTAAGTTTTTTTTTTATAAATTAAAAAAATATTATAACTCATGTGTAGGATTATTTCTTTATTTCAAAATTTTTTAATTCACCCCCCTCTTAGTGCATCTTATACTTTCAATTGGTATCAGAGCATGTTTCAAAAATAGTGTTTTAAAAAACAATAAAAAAAATTTGATCATGACACATTTTGGTAATCAATATTCTACAGAGGGTTATTCTATAACTCGTCCACCCTTGTTTGACAACATACCATTTCATTTTTAGAAATTCGAATGTCTACATTTTTACGGTCTATAGACAATCGTATGTGGATGTTGGTTCAAGAAGGTTACAATACACCTTTTAGACTTTTGAATGATATGAAAACTCAAATAGCATTTAGCGAATGGAGTAGTGAAAATAGGGATCTTGCACAATTAAATTCAAAGTGCTTGAGTTATTTCTTTTGTGCATTAAAATTAGAACACTACATGAGAGTGTCTACCTGTACTACTGGTATGAAGATCTAGGATAGAATGTGTATCACGTACGAAGGAACTTGCGAGGTTAAACAATCTAAATTAAATATTTTGTTGCATGATTATGAACTCTTCCATTTGAAATCTAGCGAAACTATATCTGACATATACATTATGTTCACCCAAGTAGTGACATCTTTGCATGCACTAGGTAGAGAAATTTCTAATTCTAAAAAAGTCAAGAAGATTTTGAGATGTTTATCAAGTTATTATGATGCTAAAATCACTACAATTACTTATTCCAAAGATTTAAATATTTACTCAATTGATAATTTGCTTGGGACACTCATTGCTTATGAGAAAGGGGTGAGTCAAAGGAAAAATGATACAGGAGAGAAGGAGTGGACGATGGCTCTAAAAGAAAATAACTTAGAAATTGAAAGCTCTGTAGCAAAAGAAGATGATGACATAACTTTGATGACCTAGCAATTCAAGAATTTTCTTAAAAGAAAACAAATGTGTCATCAAAACAACTGGAACAAAGATAAAAGTTCAAAAATTACTAAAGTTTCATCTTACATGATTTGTTTTGAGAGTAGATAACTAGGTCACCTCTTAGGTGATTGCCCCAACATAAAGATCCAGCCAACTAAGGAAAAGGGCGAGGAGAAGGCGAAATATAAGAAAGGGAAATGAAGAAACAAAAGGAATTTTGGGCCAACTATTCCTTAAAATTGTCATAAGAAGAAGAAGAGCAGGAGGTAATAATTTTTTGTCTAATGGCTAACGATAATCTTGATCAATCAGATGATGAGGTATGTCAACTTTTATATGAAAATTTGTTGATCATTTTGAGAAAATCCATGATTCATATAGAAAGTTTAATAAAATGCATGCTAATCTTAATACTTAATTAAGTACTTTACAAATTGAGGATACTAACTTTGTTAAAGAACATTTTTCTTTAGATAGAGATCACAAGTACCTATTTGATGAGTTTGATGAATTAAAAAAGAAACATATTAAATTATCTGATGCATATGGGATATAGATAATAATGAACATCGCTAAAAGTGGAAGTGGTAGCTTATGAATATGAGAATACAACATTGAAAGAAAAAAATCATAGAATTTACAAATGATAAAACATCATCCATATTAGTCCAAACAAACAAACCCCCGGCACTACATGCATCACACAACTTTAAGAAGAGGCATCACCACCCACATAAGTTAGTGAACCCTTTTCTCGATTTTAGGTTATTTTCTTTTGGCATGCTAGGTCACATAGTCCACACTTGCATGATTCAACATAGGACACACATAGTGTGGAGACCTAAATTGCATTCACCACAGCATAGCATGCCTACATCTCATTCATGCAAGCATAAGGAGGAATCAAAACTCACTTGGGTTTCCAAATTTAACATTTGAATGACTTTGTAGTGGTGCTCTCATAAAAGACCTAGTGAGAGCATGTGATACCTGGACAGTGGATGTTCGAGACATATAACTGGAGACATGAAGAATTTCCTTACACTAGAGACTAGGATGAAGGCAAAGTGACTTTAGATGAAAACACCACCAAGAAAGTGGTTGGCTCAGGTATTGTGGGAAGTGCTAAAAAATTTTTAATTGAAAATATTTTATTAGTTTATGGTTTAAATCATAATTTCTTAAGCATTAGTCAATTATGTGATAAAGGTTTTGACATAAAATTTCCTTTTGACAAATGTTTGATTAGCCCAAATGATAAACTTGTATTACAAGAACAATGAATAAAGAATATTTACATGTTAGATCATGATTATATTTAAAATTCATATTAACTATGTTTAAAAAAAATAATGGATGACTCTTGGCTATGGCATAGGAGACTATACCATGCTAGTATGAAAACCCTCAGGAATATCACTTGGAAAAACCTACTTAGAGGAGTACCTAAGTTAGATTTCATGAAGGACCATCTATGTAATGCCTTCCAATTAGGAAAGCTAGTAAAATCATCATTTCACTCAGTCAAGGATGTGAATACATCTTGGATACTTGAAATCCTTTACATGGACCAAATTGGCCCCATTAGCACAGCTAGCCTAGGTGGGAAGAATTATGGATTTGTGATTGAAGATGACTTTTCTAGATTCACTTTGGTAAGATTCATAGCATATTAGAATGAGTAATTTGAGGAATTTAAAACTTTCTCCACTTGAATTCAATGAAAATTATGATGTAAAATCTCAACAATCCATAGTGATCATGGTGGAGAGTTTTAAAATGAAAAAAATGAATTCTTTTATTAAGAAATAGTAATAGAGCAAAAATTCTTTTACCTTAGAACTCCTTAGCAAAATAGAATAACTAAAAGAAGGAATAGAACCTTGGTAGAAGCTACTAGGGCAATATTAGCTGATTACACTCTTGCTAGATATTTTTGGGCAGAAGTTGTGAAAATGGCATGTTATGCTTAGATAGGGCGAACATTTGGTTAAAGTTGAATAAAACATCTTATGAACTCCTTAAGGTTTGGACACTGATTCTATCACACTTCCATGTCTTTGGTTGCAAAAGTTTTTTATTAATAAATGGAAAACATCTCTTAGAAAATTTTGATCCCAAGGCTGATGAGGGTGTCTTCTTTGATTATTCATCTGTAGGTAAGGCCTATAAAATCTTCAATAAAAGAACCCTAGAAGTAGAAGAGTGCACCCATGTATTTGTTGCGGATCAATGGTTTATGATTTTGATGATAGCAAACATTCCTTATTTTGCCTTATGTGCTAACGTTTCAGGTCCACATGATCAGTCTGCAATTTGGAAGCACCTCAAGATTGGGTAGACTATGTCTATATCAGTTTGTAATCTTTTTCATTTCTTGAGTCTGTTGTATTTGGTGTGGCATCTAATGATTTGGAACATGGAAGATTTTTTGTTGTGCCCTAAAAGATTTCTCTTTTTGGTAACATCGTCCGGGACGATCTGACAAAAGTAGAAACCCTAATTAAGGAATCCTCAATAAAACAGCCGTCTTTATGCAAAACACATCGTCCTGGATGATTTTGTATCGGCCAGGACGATCGGCTCAATTCAGCAAGAATCTGCCGCCATATCTACTTAGGAAAATCTTATTTTTGGATATTGTCCTAATATATCGGCCTGGACTATAAAATATCATCCTGGTCGATCCAAGTCAATTTTTCCAAAATTTCTCAGGCAGTTTTTGAAAGCAATTAATGGGGATTTCATCCAGGCCGATCTCAAGATCGTCCGGGATGATTAGACATCATCCAGCTTCATTTCAGGGCAATATTTAGGATGATTTTTCTCATATTTGAACTAATCGGCCAGGATGATATGCCTATCGTCCTGGACGATAATGTCGGCAACTTGCATTAATGAGCTCATTTTGAGAGCTTCTTTTTAAGCTATGGCAAGGCACTTTGTAAGTGTCTTTGGCAG
>NW_021318505.1:1277572-1294676 GCF_001605985.2 Dendrobium catenatum | reverse complement strand
GCAGCCATTGTAGCTTCGTTCTTTGGGGGAAACTTGAAGAGAGAGTTGAAAGGGAGAGAGGAAGGGTGGAGTTTGAGAGGAGAAGATCCTGTGAGGGGGAGGACTCAAGTGGAGTGGTGGTGGGGGATCCACACGGTTGCTCGCGAACTCGCACCTTTAGTACCATTGAATTCAAGGCTTGTCTTGAGGTAAGTTCACCAAGAAGAAGATCTCCTTGGTGTCAAAGACCGCGACTTCCGCCGCACCGGGGAAGGTGAAAGTGATTTTGTAAGGGCTTCTCCGCCTAGCTGGGGGCTAAAGAGAGTTCACGATTTAGTGCAATACTTGGAGGGTGCCTCTAAGGAGTGGATGTAGGTCAAGGTTTGACCGAACCATAATCCGTGTGTTCTTTCTTATTATCGACTTCCGCATTTAGTTTTCTTCCGCACTTTGTTTGTTTTTTAGTTGATTTTGGTTGAGTTTTCTTGGTTTAAAGTTTTCACAATTCACGTCTCTTCTTTGGTTAGCTTGGGCCAGTTCCTATAGGGCTTAAATCCCTAACGACTTTCAAGTGGTATCAGAGCACTTTCTAGTGTCATCTGAGCACTTCAAGTGGTGTCAGAGGCAAGATTTTCTAAAATAATTTTCAAAAGGCTTTTGGAATTTTGGATCGCATTGGGGCTATCGTACCATTGCGGAAAGTATTCATCCACCAACCTCCTTTTATTTGAAATAGTATAATTTGATTTTGGGAAACTCGCATGTACTATATTTATACTTGCAACTCGATGATTTTCGCATTTAGCAATTTGATTTTAACTGGTTATTTATCGCACATCGTCACGTATTGTGTTAATGGAGCAGTAAGAAACTGATAGTCTCCTTTTAATCAATGGAAAAAAGGAAGGAAACAATGAATGCAAAAATTTTTTAATATGTTGTTTTTTCTGTGCTTTAAATTTTGAAGGATTTTATCGATTAAATCCACGTGGCACTATGGTGAATGAATTTGGGATAAACTA
Organism: Dendrobium catenatum; assembly: GCF_001605985.2. NCBI lineage: Eukaryota > Viridiplantae > Streptophyta > Magnoliopsida > Asparagales > Orchidaceae > Dendrobium > Dendrobium catenatum. The sequence continues at coordinate 1,293,675 of NW_021318505.1, read as the reverse complement.
CACACCATATACGAAGGCACACATAAATCAAAGCTAATCTCAAGTTGAATATGCTTAATGACATGCATTTTGAACTGTTTTCCTGAAACTTTTATGAACGATTTTATGACTATGTCATTATACCAGGTATTCATAATTGTTAATACATCCTATTGCGCATGCTTTAGGAAACGATTTTCATAATTTTGAAAGGTTAACAAACATTCTTCGATTACTCTATGGGATTAAATCTGATCCTTGAAATTCAAGTCTCTTATTTATGAATCTAAAGAGTTTGAATGTATAATTCTATTGATAATTTATTGCGTCATCATTTCCACGAGTAGGTTTTGGGTCAAAATTTTGGATGCAGTGAAACGATTATTCTAAAAGTAGAAATATAGAAAGAGATTAACCTAGTGGTGACGAGGCAATAGTTCAAGCAAATCACAAAGTCTCACCTAAGCATAAGCAAAGTGAAAAAAGTAAAGTGGTAAGGATGTCCATATTCTTCTTGATATAATTTGCTTTCGATACAGGAACTCTGACATATGAAAAATCAGTGTGCCTAATTAAGAGACTTCTTCTACAAAAGAAAAGGCAGGCAAAAGAAATTCAAACTGGGGAAAACAATGAAAGCAAAAAATTCTCGATGGCATATCTGGTTTCTGAAGCATCGGAACCAGGAGAGAGAAAATGGTTAAAAGCCTTTCGTGTTTTTTGTTGTTGTGTTTTTATTTTTATGTTTTTTTTTAATTTTTGTTTTTGTTTGTGTTTCATTCTGAAACTTTTTGTTTTTTTGTGGAAGTTTTTTTTTAAATACCAACACACACTTCACCTTTTCTAAAAATGAAAAATAATTCCTGTTTTTTCTTTAAATCTTTGGTAAGTTGTGTTTGACTTCTCTAAAAACAGTCAGAGGAACGGAACTCATAATTTTGTTTCTCTTTCACTCTTCTTAAAGAGGTTATTTATTTTTGATTCAAAATCTTCATCATATTTTAAATGGATTTTGAAACTGATTTTTTTTTCTCCCTACTTTTTTTCTATCGCATAGGAATCTTTTGCAAGATTTGTTTGAATCCACCATAAATTTTCCATAATTCAGTTGTTCGTATTGCAATAATTTGGAGTTTTACTTGGTTGAATATAAGAAAGAGAGGATATGGGCATAATAACAAATGGAGCGGAATGGTGACCATTAAACCTCAATAGGTCAGAATCTGCCGCCATATCTACTTAGGAAAATCTTATTTTTAGATATCATCTTGGTATATCGGCCTGGACTATAAAATATCATCCAGGCTGATCCAGGTCAATTTTTCCAAAATTTCTCAGGCAGTTTTGGAAAGCAATTAATGGGTATTTCGTCTAGGCCGTTCTCAAGATCGTCCGGGTTAATTAGACATCGTCCAGCTTCATTTTAGGGCGATATTGAGGATGATTTTCCTCATATTTGAACTAATCGGCCAGGACGATATGCCTATCGTCCTGGACGATAATGTCGGCAACTTGCATTAATGAGCTCGTTTTGAGAGCTTCTTTTTAAGCTATGGCAAGGCACTTTGTAAGTGTCTTTGGCAGCCATTGTAGCTTCGTTCTTATGGGGGAAACTTGAAGAGAGAGCTTGAAAGGGAGAGAGGAAAGGGTGGAGTTTGAGAGGGAGAAGATCCTGTGAGGGGGAGGAACTCAAGTGTGTGTGGTGGGGGATCCACACGGTTGCTCCGACGAACTCGCACCTTAGTACCATCGGATTCAAGGCTTGTCTCGAGGTAAGTTCACCAAAGAAGAAGATCTCCTTGATGTCAAAGGACCCAGCGACTCCGCCGCACCGGGGAAGGTGAAAGTGATTTTGTAAGGGCTTCTCCGCCTAGCTGTGGGTGCTAAAGGAGAGTCACAATTTTAGTGCAATACTTGGAGGGTGCCTCTAAGGAGTGGATGTAGGTCAAGGTTTGACCGAACCACTAAAATCCGGTGTATTCTTTTCTTATTATCACTTCCGCATTTATTTTTCTTCCGCGCTTTGTTTGTGGTGATTTTGGTTGGAGTTTTAACTTGGGTTTTAAAGTTTTCTAATTCACCTCTCTCTTGGTTAGCTTGGGCCAGTTCTATAGGGCTTAATATCCCTGACGACCTTTCAAGTGGTATCAGAGCACTTTCTAGTGTCATCTGAGCACTTTCAGTATTTGATGAATAAGATAAGTCCTCTGAAACTAAATTTGAAGAAGATGAAGTAGAGATAAATTAGGGAGTCAAAACTATGACCATAGGAGAAATGGGAGAACCTTAGGAAGACTTTCCTAGAAAATGTAGATACTCTTCTAGCCATCCTAAAGAATTAATCATAGGAGACCCATCGGAAGGTGTGAGAACTAAACTTGGACTAAGGAAGGAGGTTATTCATTCTACATTTATTTTTATGATAGAACCCATAAGTTTGAATCAAGCATTAGGAGATGAATTTTGGATCTTAACAATGTAAGAATAATTGACCAATTTATTAGGAATGATGTTTGGGAATTAGTCAAGAGACCTAAAGAGAAAAGTTTAGTGGGAACTACATTTATCTTTAAAAATAAGGTGAATGACTCAGGAACCATAGTAAGAAATAAGGCTAGACTAGTAGCTAATGGGTATAACCATGTTAAAGGCTTATACTTTAATGATACCTTTGCCCAGTAGCTAGACTAGAAGACATAAGGGTGCTCTTAGCCTTTGCTTGATTCAAAGATTTTAATTATCTCAAGTGTACATAAAGAGTGCTTTCTAAATGGGGTAATCAAAGAGGATGTTTATGTTGTGTAAACCCAAGATTTGAAAGTTCATAATTTTCAAACCATGTATTCAAATTTAAAAAGGCACTGTATGGGTTAAAGCAAGCATCTAGAGTCTGGTATGAAAAACTTAGCTCATTCTTAATAGATAGAGGATTTGTTAAGGCTAGTGTGGACACCACTCTCTTCTTACAAAGGATAAAAGATGAAATTCTCATTGTTCAAATTTATGTAGATGAAATTTTATTTGGATTTTTAGATAAAGTCCTATGTGATGAATTATCAAAAATAATGAGTAGTGAGTTTGAAATGATCATGATGGGAGAGCTAAATTATTTTCTTAGTTTTAGTGTAAAATAAATTGAAAAGGAATATTCCTTAGGCAAATTAAATACATTAAGGATATTCTATAAAAGTATGAAATGGATAGTGCTAAGCCCATGAACACTCCCATGACCATGCTTAATTAGACAGACCCAAATGGAAAACCAGTAGACCAAAAAAAATATAGAGGAGTAATAAGATTTCTCCTCTACTTAACTGCCAGTATACTTGACATAATTTTAGTATGTGCTGCTATGCCCTATTTCAAGTTGATCCTAAATAGTCTCACTTAACTATGATCAAGAGAATTTATAGATATCTACTAGGCTCTTCAAAATTAAGAATTTGGAATCCTAAGTGTAGTTCATCCTTTGACATCTTAGGGTACTCAAATTCTTACTTTGTAGGATGTAAGGTTGATTGGAAAAGCACATCTAGAACATATTAATTCACAGGATAATCCTTAGTTTTTTGGTCTAATAGGAAACAAAATTTGTTAGCCCTCTCCACAGCCAAGGCAGAATATATAGTAGTAAGAAGTTGTGTTGCACAAGTGCTGTTATTGAACCAACAACTTCTAGATCTTGGATTACCCATAGGAACTATCCCAATTAGGTGTGAAAACATAAGTGCAATTTGCATATCGAACAATCCAATTCAATACTCCTAAATGAAACACATAGACATTAGACATCACTTCATAAGAGAACGTGTAGCTAAATGACATATAAATTTGTAACATATAGCTATAGGGGATAAATTGGCAAACATATTCACAAAACCACTTTCCTATGACATCTTTAGAACCTTGAGGAGAAAATTTGGTGTCATAGACATTCATGTGTGATCCAAAATTTAAAAAAAAATCAATAAATTTTTTTTTTGTCTAAGGTGTTTTCTGATCAACACACACTCACCTCACTGAACTCCCAAACTGACAAATTTTTTCCCCATCATACTGTACAATTTACATTCATATTGTACAATTTATATAAAAATGCATAGATCACAGCCCTCTATTAAACCAACACTCCTGATTTAATCTCTATTCTACATATCATACTATACGATATCCTTCATACTGTATGATACACTTTGGATTGAAATAACTGAGAGTCGTACTGTAGGATATCACCACTTTATACTATATGATCCACATGTCTAAATGGATTGGGATGATTTAAACTCAGCCGATATGATATAATTGCAATTTATATTATATGAACACCCGTTCATACTGTATGATTATTTTTGTTAATGGTCATACTGACGACTCCTCAGAACAAACACATTTCCTTATATCATACTGTACGATATTGATCATACTGTAGGATTTTACCACCTTTTCCCAACTGATCATCTATACAAAATAATTTCCAAGTCATACTGTATAATCCTCAATCATACTATTCAATTAGTCAAAATTTCTATATATTGGAGAGGAAATAAACTCACTTGACTCATCCTCTCCTCACTACACACCCTCTCACTTATTCTTACTAGATGGAAAGCTCAAGAAATGAGGCTGACTCATCCTGAGAAGCTCTTCTTCCTCTCATCATCGTGATTATCACTTTTTGTCCACTAAGGATGAGGTAGCGTACCATAAGTTCAAGGTATACAAGATAACCCCTTCTCATTTTCTTAATTAATCAGCCATAAACTTTGACGTGATGAGCCTCTTTGCTTCCACTACCTTATAATTCCTTCTCACCCTAGCATTTCCTTTTAATTCTGAGCTCCTTTTTAAATTCATTCCAAATCTAATGATCAATGTATAAAGCTTGACCCTCACCTCTTTTGTATGACATCAAAATGTAGAAATCACCAAAGCAGACTTCACTCAATACATCATGCTTTTTACTAAAGGACCTCGAACCCACTCTTTCATAACAAATAAATTTGACTGGAGTTCTATAGATCTAGTTCTTAGGAATATTGTCTTGAGCCATCACCAACCACTTATCTAATGTTTAACCCAAAATGACATTATCATCTAATATGTTTTTAGAATATCAATCATACCCAAAGCTGGAGATAGGATACATATAACCCCAATCCTGTCTGTTGTCACCTACCTAGTCATGTCAAAAACTAATTTTGATGAAGCCGACTTAATTCTTTACTATATCTGGAACATCACCCAAGTTCACCTTCCTAGCACTCGCAAAAAACTAAATTTAGCTCTTGGCCACCTCATATGATACCTTCTTCACTATAAATACTAGTTAATCTGTCCTGGTAAACCCAACAATCTACCTATTTTCTATACAAATTTTCTACTAGACAATAATAAGTGCTGATGGAGAGTCAAGGACTAATGTGAACACGATCACCAACTTTTAGAATTACAGAAGTTCTAAGGACAAGTTGGATGGTCCTCGCATCTTTGACTAATGAACTAGAGGCACCATCATGGAATGTGGCATTGGTGTGTCTTAGATACTAATTAATAAGGCTCCAGTTGGAATCAAGATCTAAAGCCAAGATATGTAGCTTATCTCCAATGGTCGAAAGTTTAAGAATTTCATGGAAGTCTTGATAAGTTATTTCTACAGGCCTTTTATTAAGATATGATTGAAGTACAATGTATGCTGAGTTAAGTCTAAGGCTGGTAAAAAACTAATACATAAGTTCAAAATTGAAAGGGAATGTGAGGGCCAGAATGAAGGTAAGGGTTGTATGGGTGAGCATATATAATACAAAATAGGTTGTTGTATAGGGATAGACTATCTTTAAGGATGTAATCCACAAAGATTTATAACAAAGGCAAGCGGCCTGATCAGATGCCTCAATGAAGCAAGGGTCTACAGTTCCCATGAAGGAGGTTCCAATCAGTAACCTAGACCATTTTCCACCAGCCATAGAAAAACTTTTAGTACTGGGAATTGAGGAAAGAAGTTTTAGAGTGAGAAAAAATGATTTGAATTGGCTTGTTTATAAAGATTTATCCACATCATCTAGGATAATGGTGATATCATCAAGCTCCATTTGAATAATAATGATGTCGAGGAATATTGGTCAAAAAGGCAATCCTATCATCTCGAATGAATAGACACATGTAATCATCTCGATAAGTCAGCCTGTACGATCGTTGAATGGCTTGATCTTCCATGATGAACATGTGTATCATCTAAGATGATGAGTCATTAAGGATCATACCAACTGCATTGAAATCTTCCAGCTATTTGTGCCATATGAAATGTATAGGGTAATTATCTGATCATCCGATATGATCTAATATAATTGGTGCAGATTAGCCGTTGGATGGAAGTTGAGAAGTGAATGGATGGCATCATCTAGGACGATATTATATTGTCCAGGACGATATGAATACAAAATTAAAGTTTTTTTAGGATGAATAGAATTCATCAGAAGAAGTCCTAAAAAAGGTAAAAAATAACAAAAATAAGTAAAAACATAATGAAAAGATGATAAAAATAATGAAAAGATAAAAAAAACAAGTTTTGTTTTAATAATCATCAATAGATAAATTATAAAATTACCTAAATTTTACATTTAAAAAAAATAAGAAATGAATTAATAATGCAAAAATAAAAAAAATGGTAGAACAAATGATCTTATTAATCCCAACTCGGACTTAGGGTAAAAATCTTTTGTAAACAACAGTCTAACTCAAAAAAGAAATCAGATAAGAAAAGTGATTTCTTTAAAAATTCATTCTAAAAAAAATACATGGTAGAATAATATAGCAAAGTAATTAGTCAAAAATCATTGGTTTTAAAAATCAAGTGTTTAAAGATATCAAGTGACATATGAATTCTATTAATATTTTATGTTTTGAAATAGAAGAAAGCTTTTTTCTTTATGGGCTAATTTATACCTCTTGTTATTTATTTGGTGCACTTTATGCATCTTTTGATTATTTATATACTTTATGTATCTTTCAATTATTTGGTGATCATTATACATCTTTTCAGTTTAAAAGTGGAAAGTTTTATAGAGTATTTTTTTTCTATTAGGCCGGAAAACTAAGTATTATCTTATGAATTGGCATGCTGTAATGGTGCTCTTTCTATCCACCCTACATCCTACAAATTCATAATAAAAAAATCTTATAAGTTCAAAATAAGTGTATACCTTGGATACAAAATTCCTAAGTTTTGGGTTCCTAAGAGATATCTAAGGATTCTCTTAATTACAGTCATATGGGATTCTTTAGGATCAGCTTGAAATCTAACACAGTGACAAACACTAAACATTATATTAGGTTAGCTAGCAGTTAAATAAAGCAGTAATCTAATTATTCCTTTATTTTACTTTCATCAATTGATCTGCCATTTGAGTCCTTATCTAACTGAATATTTGCGCTCATGGGAGTGTTTATTAGCTTAACTTTATCTATGTTATATTTCTTCAGGATGTCCTTAAATTATTATTATTGATTAATAAAATTTCTATCATCCATTTTCCTTATGCAAAACCCCCAAAAGTAGAATAATTCTTCCATCATACTCATATCAAATTCCTTACTCATTGTTTTAGAAAAATCTTGACAAAAATTTTTATCAGAAGATCCAAAAAGTATGTCATCAACATACATCTGGATAATGAGTAATTCATCTCCTACTCTCTTCAAAAAAAGTGTGGTGTCTACGCTCCCCTTAACAAACTCTTATTCCTATAGGAAAATGCTAAGCCTCTCATGCCATGCTCTGGGTGCTTGGTTTAATCCATACAAATCCTTTTTTAATTTGAAAACTTGATTTGGAAATTAGGAATTCTTAAAGCCCGAGGCTTGATTTACAAATACATCTTCTTTTACTACAACATTTAAAAGGTCACTCTTAACATCCAGTTGAAAAATCTTAAATCCCTTATAAGAGGCAAAGGCTAGTAGCACTCTAATGCCTTCTAATCAAGCTATAGGGGAAAATGTTTCCTCAAAATTAATCCCTTTTATTTGGATGTACCCCTTAGCCACTAATCTTGCCTTATTCTGGACTACCACATAAGAATCATTCATTTTATTCATAAAGAGACATTTAGTTCCTAAAACACTCTGGTCCTTTTTTCTTTCTACTAGCTCTCAGGCAGCATTCCTAATAAATTGGTTTTTATTCCTTTTTCATGGATAGGATCCAGAATTCATCAAAAAGGGCTTGATTGATCTTGGTGGGTTCAACCATTAAAATTAAGGCAAAGTGGTTGACTTCCTTTCTAAGTTCATGTCAAGTTCTAACACCTTTAGAAGGATCTCTTAAGATTAGTTCTTTAGGATACTCAAAGATTATTTACATTCTCTAGGAAAAGTGTTTTGAGGTTCTACCCTTTCCACAAATTTTATAGTTATACTCCTTGGGTAATCTCATCTACTTCATCCTCTTCCTCAACCCTAAACTTATAAGAATCATATTCATCAAACACTACATGAGTAGTCTCCTCCACCACCAATGTCATCTATAGAATTTTCGTACACTTGAAAAGTCTAAGAAAACTCCTCCAACAGATTTTGTGTAAAATTTTCCTAAGAGTGATTTCCAATTATTTAAATGGAAAACCTTATATACAAAGACATAGTGGTGACAAAGGTTGGGTGTCCTACCTTTAATAATTTCATAGGGTATTTATTCAATTTGGATTAAACGTTCACCCTATTTAACACATAATAGGTTGTATTCACCACTTTTTCCAAAAAGTATTTTGCAAGTCAATACTCAGCAAGCTATGCTTTAGCAGCCTTCACTAAGGTCATGTTCTTCATTTTAGCATCCCTAGTCTATTGAGGCATCCTAAGAGTTAAAAAATTATGACTAATCTAATACTTTTCGTAGTAAGATTCTAATCTCTCATTTTCAAACTCTCCATCATGGTCACTATGGAAGGTCAAAATATCAATACCTAGCTTTTTTTTAATCCAAGTAGGGAATGATTTAAATTTATCAAATGACTCACTTTTATGCGATAAAAATCTAATCTAAGTGAGCCTAGAGTTGTCTTCAACTATTACAAACCCAAAGACCTTTCCCCCTATACTTATAGTGTTAATGGGTCCAAATAAATCCATGTAAAGGACTTTTAAAAGGTTTAGTGGTGATAATATCCTTAATGGAATGGAAAGAGATTTTTGACTTATTTCCCTAATTAACAAGCATAAAACATGTGGCATTTAGTGAATTTAAGCTTGGGGATTCCCCTTACTAAATTCTTTTGGTTTACTTTTCTAAGTGTTTTCATACTAGCATGACATAAACTCCTATGCCATGACCAAGACTCATCAGCAACAATTTTCAGGCAAAGGGTGTTATAAGAATTAATAGAATTTAAATCTAGCATGTAAACATTATTCAATTTTTTTTTAAATAGCACATGTTTTCTATTTAGGTTTATAATGCAGCCAGCAGATAGAAATTTAATTATGTATCCTTTGTCACATAGTTGGCTTATGCTTAGAGGATTATATTTTAAACCATGAATATATAAAACATTTTTAATCAAAGGGATCTTAGAGTTTCCAAATATACTCGCACTCACCACTTTCTTGGTGGCGTTGTCTTCATGACTGACCTTACCCCTAGCCCTGGTCTCTAATGAAATGAATTGGTTAACATCTCCATTCATATAGCATGAGCATCTGCTATCCATGTACTACATGCTCTGATGTTATCTTGTGTGAGAGAACTCCTATAAAAGCATCAAATATTAAATTTTGGAATTCAAACAAGTTTAGGTCCCTTCAAATGGAATGAAGAATGCAATGAATGTATATTATGCTATGAATCATGTAATTGGGGTCTCCACAGTAAAGATATTCTATGGTGAATGGTGTATGTGTTATAAATATGTCCTAGCATGCCACATGAGAAACATCTAATACCAGAAAAATGCTTTACTAGTATATTCGGGTTATAGTGCCTCTTCCTAGGTTTGAATGATGCATGCTGACTTGATGGAATGTGAAACTCAAGCATTGTGCGGGGTTTTTAATTTTCATTGAAAGAAGCTAATTTTGCTGCAAAAAAACTTTTTTATATTTTTTAGAATTGAATTTTTTATTTTTAAAGCATGCTCCCCTACTGTCAAAATCCAGTACAATGTTGTTTAAGTCCTTGTATGTATTTTCTAATTCAACATGTAGTATTTTCAAGGAATCATGCACATAAGTCTACTAAGAATACTTTTTTTTTCAAAGCATTAAAATCATCTAATAATGTTACATGATTATTATCAAGTATAGAATGATCTTTAATCAAAACATCATGCTCTTTTTGTATGTTCAGAAATTCTAATTTCGAGCTAGCATGTGATTGTTTAAGCTTCTATAAGATGGAATTTTTTTTTAGAAACTTTAAATAATTGATCATAAGTAAGTTCACAAAACTTTTCTTAATTGAAAAGATCAAGATCTTCATCGTCCATTAAACACAGGTTTGTTACCTCTTATTCAGCTTTAGTTTCAGAGGAATCTGATGCTGAGTCTGCCTAGAAATCATTTTTTATCCATTTCTTGTCCTTCCTAAACTTAGGCTTTTCTACAACCTTATCCTTGCTTGGGTGAGATTTTAGAGTTAAGCAGCAAGACTTCAGATGCCCTAGGTTCTTGCATTTAAAATAGAAAACATCAGAAGAAACTTTAGAATTCTTATGGTTCTTACCATTGTTCTATATCTAATGATGCTTTTTCTTTTTTCTTAAGAAGCTTTTTAATTGCCTAGTAATCAAAGAAACATCATCACTTTATGAACTAGAAAATTAGTGTCTAAATGATTAGCCTTTAAGGCTACAATTTTCTCCTTTTTTCTTCTTACCTGCATCAAGCTGCCTTTGGTTCACTTCTTGCTCGTAAGCAATTAGTGATCAAAGTAAGTTGTCAATTAAATAAATATTCGAATCCTTAGATTCAATAATGGTAGTAATCTTAGCATCATAGGAAGAAGGTAAACATCTTAAATTTTTGATAACTTTCTTATAGTTTGTTAGCTCTCTTCCAAAGGCATGTAGTGAGGTGATTATATAGACCTAGTAAATATTTTTGATATTGACAAACTAGGTTTCATGCAAAATAGTTTGTAGTCAAGAAGTAAAATATTTAACTTTGATTTCTTAACTTCTCTTGTGCTTTCAAAGTAATGCATAATCTATCAAAAATTTCTTTACCAGTTATACATGTTGAAACATGCATGTAATCTTAAAATTTTAGTGCACAGAAAAATAATTTAAATATTTTGCATTAAGTTGTGCTGGTCCTAATCATTAAGTCCATTAAAAAAAAAAGTTTAGCTTTTATGCCCATAATTTCATGCGTTGGTGCAAAATAATTTTCTTTTACAAGTATCAACATGCGATAATATTGATTGCAAAAAGATAGACATGTGAGTTTTCAAAAAATCAAATGGTATATTATCAAATAAGGGCATTCGAGTAATGGAATACCCTTCCACTATATTTTTGTTACCAAATTTAGCCATGGATCCTTAATTCAAATGTTTCTAAAAATTGATATTTTGAATCCTGCTATGGTTCCACTTTAAAGTTCATGTGGGTTGTTAAGCCATTATGAACTAGCCCGAGGCTAACCAAGAGGGGGGCAGGGGGGGGGGAGTTGGTGTTTTAAAAAAATTTAGATCATACATAAAATCAATAGTAAATGATGCAAAAATTAAGTGCAAGAATAAAAAATAGAAAGAACACACCAAGTTTTTATAGTGGTTCAATCAACCTTACCTACATCCACTCCCCGGAGCCTCTCTTATAGGTATTGCACTAAAACTATAGTGTCTCTCCTTTTGCTCCCCCCAAAAAGTGGAGAAGCCCTTATAAAATATTTTCATCAACCTCGTTGAGATGGAGAATGTCGACGCCTTTTGATTACTCCTGGAGTAGGTAGAGAACCCCAACTTCTTTTGCTTCCTCCTTAAGCAGGCAGAGAACCCCAAATCCTTTTGCTTCTTCCTAAAATAGGAAGAAAACCTCAATTTAGTGCTGATGAAGACCTCCCTGGAACCACCAAGGAGCCTACGATAATGATTGGAGAAGATAACTTGAATTCCTTGCTTGGGCAACCTTTATGAACACCTCATAAAGTTCCCCTCAGAAGATTCTCGCTCCATCTCCTAAAATCTCTCTCTCCTTCTCTAAGCTCTCTCACATCAAGATAATAGCAAAAAGATATTTTCATCTACAATTAAGAGAGCTTTAAATTTAAGGCATTAAAAAATGCCCTAATTTTGAACATGACATCAAAGATCATCATGTATGATTAGTTTAAATCAGCCCTTCCAGCTAGGATGATCTAGGTTTTTTATACGATTAAAACATGTTTGAATAGTTGCTATTTGAATGAGTTATATTTATGCAACTTATGTAGTTTTGATGATTCCAAACATTATTGTTCAAATGTATAGTTATCTCCTAACAATTTCAGAAGATTTGCACTTGCTCTTGTGTGTACTAACATTTCAGGAAAATCAGACTCCAGACTACGAAAACTTCAATTCAAATTCAACATGAGATATTTTGTTTAATTGATGTTTGTCTTTTCTTTGAATTAATTTTGAAAGGGAGTGATTGTAATTGAGTGAATAAAATCTCACACACACAAATAAGGAGATCTTGAAATTCTATACTGATCGTACAGGACGATATTTATCGTACTGGACGATCTGTCAGTTATCTCCTATAGAGCACTTGGAATGAATAGGAACTTGCTTTGAAAAATTTTCTAAGTCCTATTCGTCCAGGACGAAATTTATTATCGTCCCAGGCGATGGGTTCTCTGTAAACTTTTCGTCCAGACGAATTTTACCATCGTACGAGGCGACCAGTCCTCTGGAAAATTTTCGTCCAGACGAAAATAAATATCGTACAGGACGATCAGCTCTCTGGAAATTTTTCGTCCAGACGAAAACAAATTATCGTCCGCGGTGATTGGTTCTCTGGAAAATTTTCGTCCAGACGAAATAAATAATCGTCCAGGACGATCGGCTCTCTGGAAAATTTTCGTCCAGACGATCACATTTTCGTTCAAACGATAAACCGACTTAGAACAGTTTTCAGCAGTTTCTAGAACCGACCTTGTAATAACCGTTCGTACTGGACGAACCAAGTTCGTACAGGACGATCAGCTGTACGAAGTCAGTTCGTACACATATACAAATTGGGTCATTTCAGATCGTTTAAGTAAAATCGTCCAGGACGATCCAGGATCGTACAGGACGATCCACAGCGTACAGAATTGAAATTTTGCAGTTTTTGGGCGGTTTCACTTGTCTTTTTTATAAATAGTCCAAATTAGACTGCCACCAAATCTTTTTGTCATTTGATCTTCGTACCTCTTGAGAGAATAGCCAAGGAGAGAGTGGAAGAGAGCATTCAAAGGAGAATTCCTACCACTGGAGCGAGAAGGCTTCACTTGGATTGCTAAGGTAAGAGTCTCTACTTGTGAAATTGGATTTCTTCACTCTTTTTCTTTCTTCCTTCTAGATTCTTGTGAGAAGATCATTCAAGAAGGTCCGGTTCTCTGCCGACACTTGGAGAGTGTGAACAGACGAGGGTTCTCTGCCCACACTAGGAGAGTGTGAAAGGAAGAAGGTTCTCTGCCTACACTTGGAGAGTGTGAACAGCCGTAGGGTTCTCTGCCCACACTAGGAGAGTGTGAAAGGAAGAAGGTTCTCTGCCTACACTTGGAGAGTGTGAACAGCCGTAGGGTTCTCTGCCCACACTAGGAGAGTGTGAAAGGAAGAAGGTTCTCTGCCTACACTTGGAGAGTGTGAACAGCCGTAGGGTTCTCTGCCCACACTAGGAGAGTGTGAAAGGACGAAGGTTCTCTGCCTACACTTGGAGAGTGTGAACAGCCGTAGGGTTCTCTGCCCACACTAGGAGAGTGTGAAAGGACGACGGTTCTCTGCCAACACTGGGTTTTGTGTAAAAGGACGGACGGTTCTCTACCGCACCGGGGAGTGGTGAAAAGAGTGTGTTGTAAGGGCTTCTCCGCCTTGCTGTGGGTGCAAAAGGAGAGTCACTATTGGTATTAGTGCAATACTCAGAGGGTGCCTCTGAGGAGTGGATGTAGGTCTGGTTATAGACCGAACCACTATAAATCTGGTGTCATTTACTTTATAGCTTTTACGTTTCCGCACTTTAAATTTCAGTTTAAACAACTCTGTGGTTGAAAAACATTTTTCTACAAACTTTAAAAGAAAATTTTATTTCGGTTCAACTTTATTATTAAGAGGGTTTAAAATTTTAAAAACTACCAATTCACCCCCCCTCTTGGTAGCCTTGGGACATTTACTTAGGCTTAACAACCTAATTACTGGACTCAACAAGTGGTATCAGAGCAGAGTTTCAAAATCATAAGTTTGAACTACTTTTTGATTAACGTAGATGGCTACATTTGGAAACCGAAACACACCTGAGGGTTACTCTATCACTAGACCTCCACTGTTTGACAATATTCCTTTTGATTTTTGGAAAACACGCATGTCTACTTTCTTACAGTCACTTGATTATCGCATGTGGATGCTAGTCCAGGAAGGTTACACAAAACCAACTAGATTAGTTGATGGAATAAGGGTAGATACACCCTATGCAGATTGGACTATAGAAGAACGTGACTTAGCACAATTAAATGCGAAATGTTTAAATAGTTTCTTTTGTGCTTTAAAATCTGAAGACTACATGCGAGTTTCCACTTGTAAAAGCGGAAAAGACATATGGGATAGACTTTGTATTACTTATGAAGGGACAAATGAGGTTAAGCAATCAAGACTCAATATCTTAATACATGACAACGAATTATTTCGCATGAAACCTAATGAATCTATATCTGACATGTACACAAGATTCACTCAAATTGTCACCTCTTTGCATGCACTTGGTAGGGAATTAACTAATGCTGAAATGGTTAATAAGATTCTTCGTTGTTTACCTACTGCATACGATGCTAAAATTACTGCAATTACAGAGTCAAAAGATCTGAACATTTATTCTATTGACAATCTTCTTGGTTCACTCATTGCTTACGAGCAAGGAGTAAGTCAAAGAAAGATTGATGCAGGTGAACCAAAAAAGGAGAAAGTGACAAGAATCTTCGATTTAATATGTGGAAGAGTTTCGAATAAGTTGAACTATACTTCACAATCTGAGGATGAGACGACCCCATATATAAGCACTGATGACTAGACAATTAGAAGCTTTTAAAGAGGAAAAGCAGAAGAGACGCCAGCAATGAATAGAGGTAAGTATAACAAAAATGGCAGGTTTCTATGAAAGTGATTTGTTATGAATGCAGGGAAACCAGGTCATATAAAAACTCCATTGATCGCGGAAAACTTAAAGCGCGACTCCTCAGCCAAGGAGAAGAGTAGAGGAGAACCAAATTTAGTACAAGAAGTGGCAAGAAGAAGTTTCAAAACGGCTTTTTTGGGCTGCGAAACTCAGCTTCAGACTCATACTGAGACTAAAACAAGAACTTGAAGTCACCAAACCTGTTGCTTCCCTAAGATGTGGCATGCTATAATAAGCCTGAACCTAAATAATTCAGTTTCAAGAATGAGGTAGGTGATTTAATAATCTCTCGTTTTCCATGATGTAACGTTTGAAGTTTATAAAATTCCTCTGAAACACATGCTCACTTTGATGCCTAATATAGTCGAAGTCAAAAAATAATATTCTAAGGAATAAGAGGGCATTTCTAGTTTCAGTTTTCCAGAATTGGAAGGAGTTATTAATTAATGTGAAAACACCGACAATCAATTTAGGAAATTATCCAATGCCTTTTGAATTGATTAGCAAACAAACATGAAACTACACTTGAATGAATATGACAGAAAACTTTAATAAGAGAATTTTGAAAATTTAAACATCATCCTATACGGCTGAAATCATACTGAAGAAAAGAATTAAGAAATTTAAGGATGAATTCGTAGCACAAGACATATAGAATCAATTATAACAATCGAATCTTGAAGGAAATAAATTCATTTTACAAACTACTATAAGAGCTCTCGAATGAAAAGAAGATAAATTAGGAACCCCCCTTTCCCCTATAATCTCTTCTCCTTT
>NW_021318505.1:1224505-1271056 GCF_001605985.2 Dendrobium catenatum | reverse complement strand
TTTTTTTTATAATAGTGTTATAGTCCTTAGTTAATGCTACGATTTTAAATTTCCATAGTTTTATTTTCTTATTAAGGATGTCATTCATAAGTTTAGCATAAGTGGGAATCTACTCTAAGGCTTCTAACAATGGTATGTTAATAGTTAACTTTTTAAATACTTTCAAAAACCTAGAGAATTATTTATCCATATTTGTTTAATTAGTCTCTAAGAAAAGAGTGGTGGTGGATGCTCTACAACTTTGCTAATAAGTCTTTTATCTTCTTTAATAGGTTTTGGTTATTCCTTAGGTGAGTCAGGCACTATAGGATTTTCTACCATAATTTTCTCATGAGTTTAATCTTTTTTTATAAGAGTCTCCTAAATCTTTTCCACTTCTTAGCAGAGTAGTATTGTAATGCTCTTCCAAATTCTTATCATGAAGATTAGCATAATCATCATGGGATTTACTATTAATCAAAATAGTAAGATGGCCTATTTTGTTTTCTATATTTCTAAGTGTAGCATTTTGGCTCTATAATTGGTTTCCCATCTGAAGCACTAAATCTTCCAAAGGTGTCTTCCATTGAATTGATTATTCTCATTAAAGCTTGGGGATAAAAGGTTCTAGGGTTCACTACAGACTGTTGAGGGTTATTCCAATGTACTATAGAATTAGGCTGACTTGCATTTTATTAATTTCCACCATTATTATTACTCTAACTAAAATTAGCATGGTTCTTTCAACCTGGATTGTATGTATATAAATATGGATTATTTATCTTCCATAACAATCACATTCTCAACCCCACAAGCACTAGACTCGCTAGAAAATTCAAATCATTCTCTTATAAATGGAGAGATGATCCCAATACTAAACTAACTCGAAGATTATCTAACTACTTAGACATATAAGCTACCTGAGCAATATAAATAGGTAAAACATCCTACTCATAAAACACTAGCTACTTTCTTAGGATTCACCCTATCATAACTAAAAGTTATTTGTTTTCATTTTCTCTATCAAGACATAAGCCTCATCAAAATATTTTGACATTAAAGATCATCTAGAAGTTGCATCAATTATTTACCTAAGGGATTCTACAAGAAAATTATAAAAAGTTTTAATAACCAACCAATCTAGCAAAATATGTTGAGAGCACTTTCTAATCATCTCCTTAAATTTTTCCTAGCTCTCATAAATTGACTCTCCATAAAATTGGGAAAAAGAAGTAATATCACTCCTAAACTTTACAATTTTAGAAGATGGAAAGTACTTAGAGATAATTCAAATAGATGTATGTCAAATAGAATCATTATTGATTCCATTATAACAAATGTTGCATAAATTTCTAAAAAACCTTGCTAAATATAAGTCGGGGTCCTCAAAAGTAGTTTTTCTAAACTAAGACTTCTAAACCATTTGGATCTTGTAGGATTTAGCTCAAAAGTATTTTCTTGGATTGTAGATCAGTTGATACTCTGATGAATTTTTTCAACTATGGGATCAGCACACTCCCTAAGAGGTCTAGGATGGTTCTGATTTGGATTTAGTTTGGCCATTCCTATAACTAAAATCTATTTAGTTTTTAAAAATTTTTATGGGTTATTTCTATTACTAGTTCAAATAATAATGGTCCTTTATTGGATTTACTATGTATACAACAACAATAAATAGGAAATAAAATCCAATATAACAACTTAAAAATAATAATTATAAAAAAATAAGTTCACAGTTTCACTAGTGACAGCAATAATAATAAATACCAAAATAAATTAAGTAGGGTTAAATATACAACATTTTTTGGATAATATAAAGATAATTACAAAAGCATACATTATTTCCCCAATAACAACGCCAAAAAATTAGTTTTTGGGCAAGTTATCTGCTTCTTATGAATTGACTTGGTATTATGAATATATATTTTATAAGCTCTTAAATAACACAATCGTATGTGTTGATCAAGTAATAAGATGTATGAGAGAGTGTCAATCCTATGAGAAAATATGATGCTACAGTTGACTCTAGTACTATCCACATAAGCTATTAAATTTATCCTATGCAATGAAAAAAAGAACAAATATTATAACTACTGAGAAATGCATAAAATAGTGAAGATACATATAATTAAAGATGTTTTAAGCTAATGATAGTGAATGAACCTATGTTTTCCTAACCATAATCATTTATAATAGCACTGGATCAGGCATAAATACCCTTAGATCTATGTCAACCTTATAAAGGTGTAAAGAAAGATTTATGATCTTTCTACAATGATATTATCTCCATAAAATCTAGAATCTTACTCATCTTATATCTAAGTATAAAAGCATTCCATCTCAATTCTCCTAATTTTTTTAACATTCCTCTACTAAAGTAATGTATCACACTAGTTTTTAAATTTATACATGGTCATTGCATAAATTAAATAAAGCATAAGAGAAATTGAGAATTGTGATTAACCTTTATGTACAAGAGTCTATATTAGAATATACATAGATTATTCATATCATCATCCCAAAATAAGAAGTTTAGGGCTATAGAAATAATTTGGAGCAAAACATTTTTCATTACTTGCTTAAAAAAGGTTACAAATAGAAAAGATGAAGAAAATATCACCCATAATGGAGAATCCTAAATAGATCCTGCAAATGGAGTCTCCCATAAGTGAACCCTCCTTACAACTTCACTTTCCACACTCCTTTCCACTCTTAAGTGTTATTTTACTCACTATAAGGATGACTAGCCACTCCACTAAACTTATCTCATTATCCTCTAGTATCGCTCTATGGACTTTAGGATGGACTCATAAAAAACGCAATAATAACTATTTATTTTTATATAAATAGACTCATGCATCACGTCACTCGAAAGGGTGGCACCACGGTGTTAAAATATGAATTAGCACCTTGGAACTACTAAATTAGCTTAGTTGCAGCATTGGACTAACCAGGCATGATGCATGATCAATTTGGTGTTATGCTTTCTTTCATAACTACTCTACTTTGACATTGCAAAAGATTGGGCACTATATTGCTTTTCTTATCTTTCATTGTTGTGGTGCTTTAGAGGTTGGCACTTCAAGTTTGAATTATTGATGAATTTGACAGTGTAGAGCACTGCAGTGTTCCTTTTATGGAGTAGAGGTGCTCATAGCATTGTGGCGATGGCATTTATTCTAGCAAGGCTCTAAATTAAATTCAATTTTTTTGAGACTGTGGTGCTATAATGTATGGTTTTGACAATGGGCATTGTAGGCTTACTGACACTGATGTTCGGGGTGTTGCATAGTTAATTCTAACTTTGTAAATTTTCATCATTTTTTCTAAGACATTCTTGCACAACATCAACTAAAAAAATATTTTTATTGGAATTTAACTCAATAAAAAATAAGTATAATTTTCACTTAATACATATTATCTTCAGAAAGGAAGAACTAATTTTGGAGCAGGACAATCTAGGCAGTCTTAAGGACAAAAGACTATAGGATTGAGAGAATATAATGAAAGATTTATGAATAGGGCCAATGATAGAGCTATCATGGGTCCTAATGCACCAACAGTACCTACTCTAGTGATGTCATGAGTGCATAACTTGCAGTATTAGGAAGACAGACTAAAACCAGAGAGTTTGACTGGTAAGAAATTTATTTTGAATGATTGATTGACATAGCATTCATAAGTGAATGACATGTGATTGAATGAAATGCGTGACTATATAAGAAAGCTATTTCTAGGTTGATGTAAATCCTTCAATCCGCTTTAATTATATTTTGATATGGATTTTTTTTGAATGAATTTATTATATACTGTCTTTATGCATGAATTCTTATAGAAAATATTGAGGATGATATTTTTTTATGGTGGGTAAATTGTAACAACCTAAAATTTTAAATAAATTTAAAATGGGAAATCTAAATTTTAGTTTGAACTGAGCGCTGTGGTGTTGAGCTTGTGTATGTGGCAGCACTGGCTTGTAAGCACAACAGTGCCAAAAGTTTCCACCACGATATTGAAGGCTCTATTATATAGTAATTTTAAATTTAGTATACAACACTGCGATGCTGGCGTTACAATGGTATGCACTAAAATAAATTTTTATACATATTAAAATCCATTTTACTCCAATCACTCATGTATCCTCACCCACCAACTCCAACTTACTATGGAAGGGAGAAGGGAAGGAGGAAAGAGGAAAGAAGAAAGAAAAAGTTTTCATTTTGATCTTCGATCCATTTCACCGCTTTGTAAAATTTTTTCAGATTTTGGTATGTTAATTTGGAGACTATTTGAACTCCGATTTCAACAAACCTATAGTTGAACTGAACGTCTCAAAAATACGAACCCGACGACACCAAATTTGATTCAATCAGAGCTCAAATGAGTCCAAATCAAGAACTTGAAGCACATTTGGAAGGTTCAATCCATAATTTGGATTACTAAACATTTTTTAAACATGACATGGTTATAGTCGAATCGAGCAGCTCAACAAACTAATCTAATGATCCCAAGATTATCAAACTCTGATATCATTAAGACAGTCAAATGTCTGGTAAACGGTCCATGAAAGAGGGATTCAACATCGGCTGTCTATTCAAATAACTCCCAATTTACAATTGATTTTCCTCCTATTTACTGGTCATGCCACTCCCAGAAAACTATAAATCAACACTTTATTTCTCATGAGAAGGGGACCCAAGCAAGGGGGAGGAAAGAAGGGACCCAAGCAAGAAGAGAGGGAAGAGAAGGAAGAGTCTTATTTCCACCAGACTCCTCCTCGATCACCACTAGACTTCAACCTGGCCATCTACTGACACTAAACTTTCACCCATCTACTGATGAAAGTCAATTTTTTTCCTGACCACCAACTGACGCCGGATTTTCTCCCAGCCACCAACTAACTCCAGTCTTTGGTCGGTCGCTAGATTTTTACCTAAAGTCAAACTTCCATCCGTCGCCATATTTCTACTCGACGACGAACTTTCACCAGTCACTAGACTTTTATCCATCACCGGAATTCCACCAAACGACGGACTTCAACTTGTCGTTGGATTTTGACCTAACGCTGGACATCCGCCCATCACCGGACATCAAATCATCTCTGAACTTCTACCCGTCGCTGAACTTTCATTAGAATTCTACTTGATGAAAAACTTTTGCCCGTCTCCAGATATCTGCCCAACGCAGCACTTTTGTCGGACTTCTACCCGACACAAAACTTTCACCCATCGTCAGATTTTTGTCCATTTTTGTACTTGTACCCGACATCGAATTTCTGCCCGTCGCCAGAGTTTTTTCCATTGTTGGACTTCGACCTGAAGTCGGACTTCCACCCGTCTCTGGACTTTTACCAGTCGTCGGACTTCTATTTGGCACTGGACATCTGTCCGTTGCCAGACTTCTACCTGACGCCAGACGTTTACCCTCATTAGACTTTTACCAGTCACCAAACTTTCGTCAGACTTCTACCCGATACAAGACTTCTGCCTGCATCAGATTTCTGCCCGATGTTGGACTTCTGTCGGTCAGAGGTCCTTCTATTCTCCATCTCCCACCTACTATGATCTTTTTAGCCTCTATCGCTAGACAACGATCCTTCCGACCTCCGTCGCCTGTCGACTACGTTCCTTCTTATTGTTTGAATAGTTGCTATTTGAATGAGTTATATTTATGCAACTTATGTAGTTTTGATGATTCCAAACATTATTGTTCAAATGTATAGTTATCTCCTAACAATTTCAGAAGATTTGCACTTGCTCTTGTGTGTACTAACATTTCAGGAAAATCAGACTCCAGACTACGAAAACTTCAATTCAAATTCAACATGAGATATTTTGTTTAATTGATGTTTGTCTTTTCTTTGAATTAATTTTGAAAGGGAGTGATTGTAATTGAGTGAATAAAATCTCACACACACAAATAAGGAGATCTTGAAATTCTATACTGATCGTACAGGACGATATTTATCGTACTGGACGATCTGTCAGTTATCTCCTATAGAGCACTTGGAACGAATAGGAACTTGCTTTGAAAAATTTTCTAAGTCCTATTCGTCCAGGACGAAATTTATTATCGTCCCAGGCGATGGGTTCACTGTAAACTTTTCGTCCAGACGAATTTTACCATCGTACGAGGCGACCAGTCCTCTGGAAAATTTTTGTCCAGACGAAAATAAATATCGTACAGGACGATCAGTTCTCTGGAATTTTTTTCGTCCAGACGAAAACAAATTATCGTCCGCGGCGATTGGTTCTCTGGAAAATTTTCGTCCAGACGAAAATAAATATCGTACAGGACGATCAGTTCTCTGGAAATTTTTTCGTCCAGACGAAAACAAATTATCGTCCGCGGCGATTGGTTGTCTGGAAAATTTTCGTCCCGACGAAATAAATAATCGTCCAGGACGATCGGCTCTCTGGAAAATTTTCGTCCAGACGATCACATTTTCGTTCAAACGATAAACCGACTTAGAACAGTTTTCAGCAGTTTCTAGAACCGACCTTGTAATAACCGTTCGTACTGGACGAACCAAGTTCGTACAGGACGATCAGCTGTACGAAGTCAGTTCGTACACATATACAAATTGGGTCGTTTCAGATCGTTTAAGTAAAATCGTCCAGGACGATCCAGGATCGTACAGGACGATCCACTGCGTACAGAATTGAAAATTTGCAGTTTTTGGGCGGTTTCACTTGTCTTTTCTATAAATAGTCCAAATTAGACTGCCACCCAATCTTTTTGTCATTTGATCTTCGTGCCTCTTGAGAGAATAGCCAAGGAGAGAGTGGAAGAGAGCATTCAAAGGAGGATTCCTACCACTGGAGCGAGAAGGCTTCACTTGGATTGCTAAGGTAAGAGTCTCTACTTGTGAAATTGGATTTCTTCACTCTTTTTCTTTCTTCCTTCTAGATTCTTGTGAGAAGATCATTCAAGAAGGTCTGGTTCTCTGCCGACACTTGGAGAGTGTGAACAGACGAGGGTTCTCTGCCGACACTTGGAGAGTGTGAACAGACGAGGGTTCTCTGCCCACACTAGGAGAGTGTGAAAGGAAGAAGGTTCTCTGCCTACACTTGGAGAGTGTGAACAGCCGTAGGGTTCTCTGCCCACACTAGGAGAGTGTGAAAGGACGACGGTTCTCTGCCTTACCGGGTAGTGGTGAAAAGAGTGTTTTGTACAGGCTTCTCCGCCTTGCTGTGGGTGCTAAAGGAGAGTCACTTTGTGGTATTAGTGCAATACTCAGAGGGTGCCTCTGAGGAGTGGATGTAGGTCTGGTTATAGACCGAACCACTATAAATCTGGTGTCATTTACTTTATAGCTTTTACGTTTCTGCACTTTAAATTTCAGTTTTAATAACTCTGTGGTTGAAAAACATTTTTCTACTAACTTTAAAAGAAAATTTTATTTCGGTTCAACTTTATTATTAAGAGGGTTTAAAATTTTAAAAACTACCAATTCACCCCCCTCTTGGTAGCCTTGGGACATTTACTTAGGCTTAACAACCTAATTACTGGACTCAACAAAACACAGAGTTTGTTTTTATCATATAGAAAGATATATATAACATCCTATATGATTACTTCAAACATACACTTTTTTCCAACAGATAGCTTGCGTTGTCCAGGAGATAAATTAGAATGATGTCTAGAAATATAATTGATTATCCAGAATGATACTGCGATCATGCTGTTCTAGTGGTTCAAAATAAAATATTATATTCCATAAGATAGTTTGGGACTTTCATGACAGAAATAAGGATGATATCTAGAAATATAACTGATCGTCTAGAATGATGCTGCCATCGTTCTATATGATTAGTTCAAAATCAGGCATTATCATCAAGTAGATAATTTGAGATGTCCAGAATATTTAAGATAAAGCTAAGGTATTTCTTATAGATAATCCAATATAATTATTCAATCTTCCTGGATGATATGATCAATCAATCTAACTTTATATACTCTCCTACTCACCTGATCAATTTATGCATGATTGGTATGAATCATCAAGGATCGTCCTATACAATTAGTAAAAAATTGAGAGTTTTAAAATCTTGCCAAAATGAGTTTGGCATCTAGTTTTTTTATTTAAGTATATAATCCAAGAACATGGGAGTATCTTCCAGGATGATTTGCTTAATGAGGTTTACAAAACCTAGATGCTCTAATTAGGGTTGAGAGCTGAAGAGATCTTCTAGGATGACAAAAAATTGTCCTGTATGGATTGGTTCTAAAAAATAATTTTATATATCTCCCTTAACTCACTCCCTTGAGTGTCTTTGTGTGTAAGGTTATTTAGCTTCAGGATCCACCACATTATAATTTACTCAAGAAATGGTAGAAAATGTATTTAAATTAAAATTACAGACTTGATTCAGCACTAGTCTATCAGATCTTGAGCTAATTTCTGAGTGAGCTTGTGGACCTGAAATGTTAATATTCAACATATAAAATAGATATGCAATGAACTTTAATTATTAGCAGATAGCATAGTAAATATAAAAATAATATTTGTTATCATATAAAATCACAAGACATGGGCTCAGATCAAAAAAACTTTTATGGTAGAGAAAGCATATCAAGATGGATCTTATCAATTGCTTGATCATAATGGAGATCATCCAATGTGACTTATAAATAGATATCATCTCAAGCATTATTATGGTGGATAGTATTAAAGGAGAAATTTTCTAACAAATAATAAATTATTGCAATTTTTTGTGTATTGCTTAAATTATGGAAATTTGCTAAAGAAATTTGATCTAGGCGTGTATTATTGTTGATAGTTATAAAGGAGGTGTAAGCCCTCTTACCCGTTGTGACAACACAAAGAATGAATTTGATAGAATATAAACATGAATTTGTAATTTTGATATGCTAGTAATTAATAAAGTAATTTAATTAAATTTGTTTGTAAAATACTTAGTAATTAGAGCTTCTATACCCTATTGCTTGATTCCATTTAGGAGGGAAGATGTGTATTGCATTAGAAGCTTTAAGGAGCAAAATACTTAATTAAAATGAAGGACTATATGATATCCATCTTCCCTAATTTTAGAGGACTGCTAGCATTATAAATATGAGCCTAGGAATTACTAAGTAATAGCTTCTGCCTCTTAATAGATTTTAAGCACTCTGTTCTATAAAATCTAAAATTTATAATTATAATAAATAAAATCCTATTTTAAATATATATTTTATAATATTTAAATCTTCATATACTTAAATTTAAAATAACTTTTAAAGGCCTTAGATAACTCAGATTAATTTTAGACAATTTTAAACTAATATAAACTAGGATCTCTCCAAGCCATATAGCTAGATGGTTTACTAGGCCAATCTAGCCTAGGCTAAGCTGGTGTTTTGATATGGTTTTCTTAGAGTGAAATGCATAGAGGGTACCCATATTTTTATATTTACTTTCTACACTCTTGATGTCATATTTATATTTATTTTTGTGCACTAGTGACCAATGGAAAAATTTATAGCCGTGAAATTTTATTTCAATTTATATTTAAGTATATATAACTGTTCACTCTTCACCATTTTATATGTGTACTGGGGGGGGGGTGAATTGGTTATTTAAAAAATTTCCTTATCACATGATAACTATTTTTCTAATTTTTCAATACTTTGAAATAAACAATTTGATCACTCAATGTAGAAGCTAATAAACATAACAATAATTACAATAATGATGATGATATTCTAATAAACATAACAAAATATGAAACTCAAATTTTCACCAAGTAGTTATCACTGAAATAAAATATGAAAAAGTTAATGTTGTAAATAAAAAATAGAATGAATACACTAGAGTTTTATATTGGTTCGATCAACATTAACCTACGTCCATTCCCTGGAGTCCTTCGCTTTAACACAAAATGACTCCACTTTTGGTCCCTCAGTAAGGTAAAGAAGCCCATATACACTCACTTTCACCAAACCTAATGGGGAGGGGTGTCGGAAGCTATGTCACATTCCTGAGTGATGGCAGCGGAGCTTGAATCATTTTTCTCCCTCCTAAAGAATGTAAAGAACACAAATCTTTCTCTCCCTCGTAGACAAGGTAGCATACCTCAAATATTTTTCTCCATCCTGAAGAAGGCAAAGTACCTTGAGGACTTGACTAAGAAGCCTCTCTCCCAAGTGTGCCTTTAAGGACTAACCAAGGCCGTAAGAGGTGCATTGGTATAGCTAGCCGGAAGCAACCGAGCGTTCCCCTCACACTCATTCTGCCTCATGCTTAACCTCTCCTTCTCGTCCCTCTCAAACCCATGATCTCTCTCAGAAGTTTCTCTCTCATAGTTATTTCTGTAGTCACACAATCCTCTCTTCTTATAAAGAGATTCTAAAAACATTTCTTACGTATTAGGCTTCAAAAAAACTCTAAAAATTCAATTTATTCACCACTGTTCATACAATATAATTGGAATTCATATAATGCAATTAGTTCAAAAACTAGACCCATCTGATACGAAGTAAATAAACATTTAGATAAACTATTCAAATTTTCAAACACATCATAAAGTATAATCCAAAGATCATTCAATATGATATGTAAACTTTCTCTTTATTCATATAGGATGATTCTTAGAATGATAAGAAATCTTCTCTATCAATCATTCCATACTGTTATCATCATATATTATGTTTAGTTAATTTTATGTGTCATCCAGTATAATATGAATATCATACAATATGAATAGTTTAAAAACAATGATTATGTTTTGGTACGATCTTTGGAATGATCGGATTTGATCTAGGCTAATCGTACAGTACAATCATGATCATACAATATGATTTGCTATCATTAATTAAACCATGATTTAATTAACAAGTTATGGGGATTAATTTAAGTAACATTTCAAATTTTTATATAGTATAAATAAAATCATATAATATAATTAGATCAAAATTAAATTTTAAAAAATCTTAATTTAATCAGAGGCTAGGGTTTTTAGATCATAAAGAATATACACAATGATGAAGACTATACAGTATGATTAGTTCATAAAAACTAATTTTTCAATTAGCCGTTAAGCTAATTCCCTCTATAACTGATTATACCGTATGATTGTAAGTTGCATAATACTTTTTGTATAAAAGAAATTTAAAATTTTCACTTTGTGTGTGAAAGGTCACCCAATTTCATACATTCTTATGTGGAAAGACTCAAGGAATAAAAAATAATGAAAAATGAAAGTACAAAATCTTTTACTTGAAATCATATTCTATCCACTCTTGAGCTTCCAAAAGCCTTAAGCAGTGTATATTTTACCTTTGATATTAGTGCTCATAAATATAAAGAATATCCAAAGTTTTTACTGAGAAAAATAACAATTCAATCAATAATATTTTTCACCATCAAATCAAAGATCCTGGTTCCAACAATCTCATTCTTTTTTATGATGGCAAATAATATAGGTTGAGAGATAAAATAAAACTCTTTTCTCCTAAGATCCACCTTTTTTTGTTTAGGGGAATCCCATAGAGGGGCCTACGTATTAATTAGAAAAATGATTACAATATTTTTAAAGTGACCTAAAGATCCCTACGCTCGAAAGAGCTACTAAATTAAATTAGAAAAACATATGAGCTTCAGGTCCCTACTATCAAGAGGTACAAAAAATCCTAGGAACATGCTACGATGCGCAAAAATGAGCACCCAAAAATGCCTAGAACAACAAAAACCAGCAACCAAAATTCGCTCCCCTTCCAAGATACAATCAATATGCTCGGCAACAAAAGTTGGAACCTGCAAAACTAAATATTGCACCAAAAGGCATAGTCCAAATAAAATTATAACAGATTATAACAACTATCTATGCACAAAAAATCCCAAATTTCTATATAGATTGTACTTCAAGCAGGTTGAAAACGAAACAACAATAGTAGCTCCCAACCAAACAATCATAAGATTCAATTTAAGGAAGGATTTCTAGAGTGAGAAAGAGCCATTTTTCTAGATTGAGAAAGTGATTTTCAAATTTCTTCATTCCTATTTTTTCTCGTCCATCATTCTCACCGGTGATCCATCTTCGATCATTGCATAATGAAAGATGGGTGACTGTTTTCTTGTCAGGAAGGAATTTGAAGCTGACTGTTAAGGAAAAGCCACTGATTTTTAATGAAGGAGCATGTCTTACTACTAAGAAGGCAATTCCAGTTTTTGGTAAAGGGAAAAATGTTCTTATTGATGATGGAATGAAGAGTCCAAAAGGTTTTAAAATTCTAAAACTTAATTTGGTGAGTCTGAATGCCTCTACTTCTTCTAATTTTAAATTACATGTGAGTAGATATTGTAATTCCACTCCTTGCAGTACTGGTGATCAGGTTTCTAAATATGCAAATTCAAATGACTGTATTGCTATGATTGAAAAAATTCAAGGAGATGCAGATAAGGTATCTATTAATGAGCCACAACCAGTTAAGAAGAATTCATTGGTATTACAAAATGACTTGGAGCATGTTAGGCACTGTATCTCAGGAGAATTGAACTACGAAAATCATATTTCTAACAAGATATATCCTCCTGAGACAGTTGATAAAATGGGGAATCTAAAGACAAATTCTTAGGTGAGAAGTGCTAATGTTAAAGCGGAGAACTTGAACTTAGGCTCATTTTTGGCTGAAAATGGAAAAATTGTAAATCTGC
Organism: Dendrobium catenatum; assembly: GCF_001605985.2. Classification (NCBI taxonomy): domain Eukaryota; kingdom Viridiplantae; phylum Streptophyta; class Magnoliopsida; order Asparagales; family Orchidaceae; genus Dendrobium; species Dendrobium catenatum. The sequence goes on along the minus strand of NW_021318505.1, from coordinate 1,258,422 downwards.
ATAAGGAGAATGTGTTGGAGAATTATAGAAGAATGGGAAATGCTCTTTTCATCAAAGTTTTTGGTGACAATATTCCATTTTTTGTGATCAACAGTGAATTAAGAAGACAATGGAGCTTCTTTGGGAGCTTTAGATTCACCATGTTGGGTCAAGATTGGGCTCTTTGTTAATGTGAGAATGCTGAGATTATGGAATCATTTTTAAGTGAAGGGCCTTGGCTTGTTAAAGGTCACATTATAGGTATTGACAAATGGTCACCTACTTTTTCAACAAATTCATTGAAGGGTCTTTTAGCTCCTGTGTGGATTAGACTTCCTAATCTACCTTTATATTGCTTGGATGATATTAATTTTTGTAGAATTGCATCTCTAGTTGGGAAGCCATTTTTACTAGATGGAAACATGTTTCAATGGAATAGAAGAGAATTCGCTAGAATTTGTGTTCCAATCAATATAGACGAACAACTTCCTTTGGGAGTGTGCGTAGAAGGTGAATCTAGCAAATTTTTTCAAAAAGTTGAATATGAAAAAGTTTCTAAACTTAGTTTCAAATGTGGCAAAATTGGCCACTTGATGGGAAAATGTCCTTTTTCTAAGTCTGAAGAGAATAAAGATAAATCCAAGATGCCTTCTTTGGAAGTGGCTACTGATGGACAAAATGTAATTGCTGGTGAAAATGAAGGAGCTATTGTAGATCCGAAAGAGAAAGGGTGTGGTCCTTGGTTGCAGGTTAGATATGGGAAAATGAGAAGATTTCAGAACAATGCAAATAAGGTGATGCGAGGACCTGTTCAAGGTGCTGGTACAAGTGCTGTTAGAGAATCTGGAGAGCTGTTCCAGGTGCTGTTGCAATTAAGATTCCTATCCAAAATACTAATTTGGGAATTTATGTTCCTAATGGAAAAGACAAGCCTTTGGTTAATGATCTGAAGGAAGATAATCATGAAAAAGATAGAGATCTGGTTGCTATTGAAGATGATAATATTGCAATAGCAAATGACATAAGCTTGGAAGATGGAGAAATCCTGGAAGATATGCCACTCAATGTTGCGAATTTATCTTGGGACGAAAATGGGATTTCATCAACTAAGAATATTATTAATTCTCAACCTATAATTTTGAATAAGAATATGTTTGATTTTCTTAGCATTGTAGACGAGGATGTTAACAATGTTGAAACTGTTATGGGAAAAAATATAGATGATGATGTTAATGTGTCATCTCATAAATTGAAGGATATGGCTTTAACAGTTGAGAATGTTAAAGTGGAAAATAACTCTGTCAAAAGGAAATTGGGAAAGGAGCTCAAAACTCTTGGACCAATTAAACTAATGACTAGAAATAGAAGATTGGAGATGGGAAATAAAATCAAGAAGAATGGGGCTAGTCCCCCTTCTAATCAATGAATTCCATTGTCTTTCAGAATTGTAGAGGAGCAAGGAAAGTTCATGCTTCTCCATATCTTAAAGAATTTGTCAAACAATATTGTGTGGGTTTTATTGGATTGTTAAAAACCAAATTTTCTTCAATGAATATAAAAGATATCAATGCTCTACTCAGGATGGATTGGAATTTTTTTCATTATCCTTCGGAGGGTCTATCAGAAGGGATTTTAATTCTTTGGAATACAAGGTTTGCTTCTTTTAATACCTTGTCCTCTTCTCGTCAATGTGTAATTGGTGATTTAGAAATTCATAATAAAGGGATTTGGAGGATTTCTATTGTTTATGCAAACAAAGATTCTTATAAAAGGCGGGACCTTTGGAATCAATTGCAGAAGTATATGCTTCTTGACAGTCCTTCTATGGTGGGTGGAAATTTGAATTGCCTACTATCCAAAGGTGATAAAAAAGGAGGTAGAGGATTTGAATTCTCACAAGGCTCAAAGGAAATTAAATCTTTTTTTCCTAACCTTGATTATCATGAATTTAGTTTTATTGGTCCAAGATATACTTGGTGCAATAACAAATCAGGTGGAGCTCGAACTTTGGAAAGACTAGATAGGTGCTTTGTTAATTCATATGCTCTAGAGTCTAATTCTTTATTGGTGGTTCATCATCTCACTCATATAGCTTCAGATCCCTTCCCCATTACGATGAAATTATGTGAAGATCATCCGAAACAAAATGGCTACATCAAGTTTGAAGATACTTGGGCTTCTCACTATGCTTCGGCTGCTATTATTCAAAAAGCCTGGAACATAAACATTGCTAATCTTGATTCTGATAGGCTTGATATCAAATTTAAAAGGGCATTGAAAGCTCTATTTTTCTGGAGTAAAACAAAATTAAAAGACCTCAATCTTGTGAAGGACAATCTTATCAAAGATATACTAGATCTTCAAAAGGAGGAGTCATTTGTTGGAAGCCTTCATGAAGGAAAAATTTTGCTTCTCAGATCCAAAATCAATGAACTTCATTGCACTTTAGCTCAACTAAACTCTTGGTGGAGACAAAGAGCAAAGGTAAGATGGTTAAAGGATAGAGACTTGAATACAAGGTTTTTTTTCATTCTTTTGCAAATGCTAGAAGAAATGCAAATTATATTTTCAATATTAAAGATGAGAATAGAGATTTGGTGAAGGATCAAGCCCAAATTAAAGAGATATTTTTTCAAATTTTTACAAACCAAGTGGAATTACAGATCATGTTCATTGAATAACTGGTAGCCCAAGTGAAATTTTAACATATTCTGATAGAGAAGAACTTAATTCTGAGCTCAACCTGGAGGAAGTTTATGATACTGTCAGCCATTTAGAGGGAGGAGTATCCATGGGTGTTGAAGGTATTACTCAATCATTTATTAAATTCTATAGCACATCATTAAATTAGATGTATGGAATGCATTGAAAAAGTTATTTTATACAAGTATGATGGAATCCAGTTGGAAAGATACATTGATTGTACTCATTCCAAAGGTGGAGTTTCCTTTGACACCTTCAAATTTAAGGCCTATAAGCTTATGTAAAACAATTTATAAGCTTGTGGTTAAAATACTTCTCAATAGATTTTTTAATCTAATTCCAAAACCGGTTTCTGAAAATCGATTAGCTTTCATTAAAGGATGGTCTCTATCAGATAATGTGTTAATTGCTCGAGAAGTTTTCCATAAAGATAGGTTTTTGAAATCTTTAAAAGGATTGGTTTCCTTCAAAAAAGACATGGAGCAAGCCTATGATAGCATGTCTTGGGATACTTTGGAGCAGATTTTGATGTATTTTGGCTTCCCTTTACAATTTTCAAAGCTTATTTTTGAATGAGTATGTGATCCAAGGTTCTCTATTTTGATCAATGGAAAATCTTCTAATTGGATCAATGCTTATAGCGGTTTTCGAAAAGGTTGTCCCTTATCTCCTTTTCTCTTTGTTTTATGTTCTCAACTATTATCTAATGCTTTTATTCAAGAAGCGATAGAGATAGGGGTTAAGATTCATCATAATGCTCCTAGGATATCACATCTGCTTTATGCAGATGATATCATGATTTTTCCTGAAGCTAACATGAAGATGGTAAAGAGGATTAGAAATATTTTATTGGACTATTGTAATTGGTCGGGTCAAAAATTTAATTACAATAAGTATTCTATTTTATGTGGGCAAGTTGTTAGTAGAAGAAGAAAGAAGAAGATTGCTCGGGTAATGGGATTCAAGTATGTGAAGGAATTCTATTACTTAGGAGTTAAAGTTGCATTAAGAAGACTAGTGGCTTAATATTTCAATTTTCTGTTGGAAAAAGTGCTTGGGAAGTTAGATACTTGGGGAAGCAAATATATTTCTCTTACAGGGAGATTTACTCTTGCTAGATCGACAATCCTTTCTATTCCAGTTTTTATTGCACACATTCTTTTGTTTCAGTTGGTATCTTGGCTGAGATAGACAAAGCATATAGAGAGTTTATTTTGCACAAGGAGAAGAATGAAGTTGGCTTACATTATGTCAGTTGGGAAAATTTGTGTAAACCGTTCCATTTATGGGGACGGGGTCTTTACTCTTGTACAGAAAGAGTGGACTCTTTAAAAGATAAAATTTCATGGAAATATATGAATGATGAATACTCATTTTTGCATAAATGCTTGAAAATGAAGTTTGGGAATTCTTGTTGGTTACCTGATTGGAAGCAGAACACATCAAATACATGTAAAATCATAAGAAGTGGTGCAAAGGCTCTTAAACCGATTATAAGATGGAAAATTTCTAATGGTGAAAAAGTGAATGTCATGAAGGTTGTATGGATACTAGAAAAAGCTTTATGTAAATGGCCTACTTTCCTTGATAATCTACAAATCAATGAGTTATATGTAGATTACTTTATTGAAAATGGTGGATGGCACATAGTTAAACTGCAAAATGTTTTTGGAAAGGAGTTGCTTCAGATTATCTGCAACATGAAGATTGATCAAGAGGCCGGTAAAGACCAAATGGAATTTATTTCTCATTACTCTGGAAAAACTTTGACTGCCTTATCTTAAGAAGCTCTATTAATTGATTCAAATGAGGGAGTCTATTTGTCTTGGATGAAGAAAATAAATCTTAATCCAAGAATTGAAGTCTTTTGGTGGAGATTATACCATAAAGCTATTCCAACTTTCATTTCCTGGAATATAGAAGACTCAAGGAAGGATGCTTATGTCCTAGAGGCTGTTTGGAAATTGAAGATATTAAGCATGTGGCGGTGAGCTGTGATAAACTCATTCAAACCAAAAAAATTCTGAATCAATGGGGCATTCATATTCCTATTTTTAATTTCTTATGCTGAGTTAATTTCTTGGTTGGAATTCAATGCTACCAAAAAAACATTTATCACAAATGTTTATTGTAATTTGGTATTTCATTGTTGGAAGTCTAGAAATAGACTTATTCATGAAGGGATGGAGGATAGCAATTTAAACATTTATCACAAATGCGCTTAGTATGACTTAAATTTCTATTTATAATAGAAATAAATCGGGCCTATGGGATGTTAATCAACCATGTTGGTTGTTTAAAAAATCTTTTCATCCTCTACCACCCGATTGTATCAAAATTAGCATTGATGCTTCATTGTTACCTTCTTATAATGTTGGAATTGGTGCTGTTTGATGTGACCATCAAGGATGGTTTCTTTTTCTTATGGGAATGAAAGGAATTCATTGGGATATTGCTCTCCTTGAATTAGAGGCTATTTTCTCTCTACATGGTATTATCAAGGATTAGACTTCTCAATACAGAGGGATTATCATTGAAGGAGACAATGAAAATGTGATTAAAGGTATTCAAAACAATATCAACAAGAACCATAAAGCTGAGATTGATGTAAGGTTCTCTTCCTTTAATAAAGAGTTTAATATTGTTATTTTCAAAAATGTTAGTAGGGAAAGCAATAAGTTAGCGAATATGTGTGCTAACTATGCTCATAATGGTGATTTTGCTTGGGATTATCTTAGTATGGAACACATTCCTCCTCCTTTCTTTCTATTATTAAAGGACGAATGTGATGCTATTAGCATGTATTAGCTTCTTGTTATTTTAATGCAATTGCTTTATGCATTTTTCAAAAAAAAAACCAAACAACAAAAAAGATAATAGCACAGGTAATTACAGACCAAAAGAAAGGCAGCTAACCCCCGGGTCAGAACACAAAACACCCATGCAGAGCTAGAGAAATCTGGGAAAGCTAAAACGGCACAAGCTCCTCCACACCCTAGGAAAAATTAGTAAGTCACCATAACACCTCAACCTTATAAAACTACAACAACAACAACAACAACAACATCAAGCCTTTATCCCACTACGTGGGGTCGGCTACATGAATCCTTTTTATCCATTGTGTCCTATTAAAAGTCAAATTCTCGTTTAAATCTAATAAAGAAAGGTCATTCCTAATATTTTCTAACCAAGTCTTTTTAGGTCTACCCCTACCTTTCTTAACATAAGTCAAATCTAATACCTCTACTCTCCTAACCGGGTCATCGCAAGGCCGCCGTTTTATGTGACCAAACCATCTAAGGCGACTTTCTCTAATCTTATCTTCTACTGGAGCTACTCCAACCTTTTCACATATATGCTCATTTCGTATCCTATTTCTAAGGGTAAAGCCACTCATCCACCTGAGCATCCTCATCTCTGCCACACTTAACTTAGTATTATGCTTCTCTTTTAAAGGCCAACATTCGGCACCATAAAGCATTGCAAGCCTCACTATCATCTTATAGAATTTTCCCTTTAGTTTGAGGGGTACATTTCTATCACATAACAAGCCCGATGCATTCCTCCACTTCAACCATCCAACCTGAATTCTGCTGATAATATCCCCATCTATTTCACCTTATAAAACTACATGCCAATAAAAATTTTAAGCATAGGAAACAAAGAAATATTCACCAAGTAATACCAGTGATGAAGAAACAAATCCAAGCCCCACAGCCATAATTAAACAAACTCCAGGAAAATAAATTGAAAGCAGCTCCAAGAGGGAAACTCTAGCATAGGCCCCACCAAGCCTATGGGTGATAAAACCAATTGCAAGAAGCAACACTCCCAGAATAAACAAAAGCTAGAGGCAAAAAACTTCCAAGTACCAGAACTGAAAGACACCAAATAACACCCGAGACCAAATTAACTGGGATGAAACAAACCAGAATAGGAAGCCAAACCATAAAAACCATAGAGAATCATGCTACCAAAGAGCAGGAGAAGGACAAAATCACAGCAAGTAAACCAGAAACAAACCCCAACCAAAAACAGCCAGCCAAGATAAGAAAACACAACAACCAAACCCCCGATAATTAGAACCAGGAGCCGCAACAACTCAGAGAGAAACCTAGGGAAAATTAATAACATCTAATCTTAAATACCTTTCATGGGAGCAAAAATAATAGCACCAGACAAATCATAAAAATAGTCTAAACTACAACCCCAGTTATGAATCCAATTAGCACAAGCATTCCCCTCCTTGTATACTTGGTGAAAAGAATGGTTCAAAAAAAATAAGAAGGTTCTTAATATCCCTCAAAAGATAAAACAACTTAAGGGAGTAAATATTATTAATTACATATTTTATGAAAGGAAAGTTATAACTTGCATTGACCTCAATTTTAACAATAGTAATCCCAAGAGAAATACATATCCGAAAGCCATAAAGAATGTCTAAAATAATAGCATAATTCACATCACCCTTATGCAACAGACCAGCAAAGGCCAAACATAACCTACCATTACTATCTCTGATCAGCCCACCAAATCCTAAAGAAGAGCCATTAATAGTACCTTCCACATTTAACTTATAGAAAATTTTGGTGGGCTTGATCCAATAAATAAGGGTGGGCTTATTAGCATTAAAATCAACTGCCCTAAAAATACCAAAAGTAGAAGCCACATAATAATAGTTTTTAACACTCTTAAAGGAAAGTTGATTGACAAATTAAAGAGCCAAAACCTTGTCCTTCACATTTTGAATAATCCTATAATGGTTAATAGGAACACCATTAAAAATAGAATTATTTCTATACAACCATAAATACCATAAAATTAGAAAAGGAATAAAATTTCTAATATGATCTTTACTCTTAATAAACCACTAGTTAATCATGGTGTAAAAAAGGCATTTTAGCATTAAAAGAATTTAATTGAAACAAGTCATCAAAATAGACCCAGGTTTTGACTGCTAAATGACCCAAAATGAACACATGATGCATATTCTCGACATGATAGCAACATTGACACTTAGAAGGCAAATAAAATCTCTTTTAATTAAGTTGTCAACAGTAGGAACATACTTATGCAAAAGCCTCCAAACAAAAATTGCCATAGTAGAAGGAATACTTTTGTGCGAGATCATAGAGAAGATATTGTCAGCATCCTTCTTTGTTCTAAAAGAATGCCAGGCTTCCTTTAATCTAAAATTTTCATCATTAAACATATCACATAAAATTAAATCATCAGAAGAAGTATTGAGGGGAAGGTTCAAAATTTTTTTGATAATATGATCAAATATAACATTAGCATGTTTTTTATTTTCCCAATAATTATCATTAATAAAATTATTTACCTTAATAGCCACATTGGAAGAGGAGTTAAGAAGAGAACTAATAGACTTTCCTCCCAACCAATGGTCTTACCAGAAATGAATATTACCATTGCCAAGCCCCCAAGAGATGAAGGGTTTGACTTCCCATTTATCTTTGTATAATTGTTGTCATACCATACAATTCCCTTAGTTGAAGGAACATGTAGTAAAGTGTTTACCCTTGCAATTTTTAGCAAATATGAACTTAGCCCAAAGGCTCACTCTAGCATGTACCACAGCTTGAAGGAAAAAGAATAGGCTAAATCATTCATACTCTTATAACCCAAGGCCCCTTCCTCCAACACACCACAACAGTTGTCCCAAGAGGACCATATAATTTTAGAATTTCTACTAGCTCCTTTCTAGAAAAAAATATTTAAAAGTCTATGAATTATATTGCAAATAGCTTGAGTGGGGAACATAGTTTGAAAATGTAAATAGGCAAAGAACACAAAATACTTTTAATAAGAATTAAACTACCACCAAAACTAAAAAAATTGGAATCTTATAATAAAAGCTTATTTTGCAGAGAGGTAATTAAATTATCAAAAAGGAAAGTTTTCTTTCTACCTTTAAAAAGTGGAACCCATGTATACTTAATAGGTAAGTGACCATGCACAAAACTAGTTAAATCTTTGATAGTCACAATACGATTCTGAGACATATTCTTAGGAGTGGTAAAACAACACTTCTTTTATTAAGAGAAAGACCACTAATCCTCTCAAATTGTTGGAAAAAATCCATAATTTTAGTAATCGTATTAACCGAACTATTATTGAATAAGATAAAGTCATAAGCAAAATATAAATGAGAAATAGGAAAACCCCCAACAGTTCTAAAATAAACACTTGGATTATTCTCAAAGAGGTAAGAAAGACCTCTAGAAAAATAATCAGCCGCCATAATAAAAAGGGCAGGAGCACCCTATCTCAAACCATGAGATGATTTAAAAAAACCATTATTATTATCGTTAAAAAAAATGGGAAAATAGGAAAACCAATGATTAATAGAATGGTTCTTGGGAATAAGCATAATAGTAGAAGAGGTAAAAAACTTAGGAATATAATTATTAGAAAAGAAACCAAACACAGTCGAAAATAGGTCATTAATAATAATATACCAAGGCTTCTGAAAGAACTTAGTGGTGAAACCATCCGACACAGCCATAGAATTCCCATTCATACTCTGAAAAGTCTCTTTGACTTCCTTTAAAGAGAGAGGTTAGAGACAAAAGCCTTATCCTCCAAGGATATAAGGTTAGGAATAATAAAAGGATTATTAATAAGAGCAAGAGTAAAATTCTTTCTGTACAAGTTTTTGAAATGCAAAATTGTTAAATTAGAATTATCCAAACTATCCTCAGTCACATAACAATCATCACATTGAATTTTATTAATACAATTTTTGGCCCTTTTCCTCTTAACCATGGCATGAAATACTTGGTAATATTATCACCTTCAATAAGATGTAAGCACTGGCTTTTTATTTCCAGAAGGCCTCCTACTAAGCTTGTAATTTAAAAAGGAAATCTTTAGTCTCCCTCAATAAACTAAAAGAAGCATCAAAAGGATTAATTTGAAAAATAGTCTCAAAATGGTTCACATGCTGCTCAACTTCTAAAATATTCATACAAATATTTTTAAAAGTATTATGATTCCACCAATTTAAAACTTGTTGAAGTTTTTTTAGTTTAAGCCAAAGCCTAATCATACCAAAAATAGAATTATCAGGACAAGTGGGAGCTTGCCAATTCTCCAAAACCAAACCAAAGATGGAATCATGAAGTAATCACATATTTTTGAATCTGAATTGAGTTCCAAAATTAAATTGTCTAGCCTTGAGGCTTATAAGCAAAGGAGAATAATCTGACAAACTTATACTAAGATGCTCAAAATTAATAGTAGTAAAAGCATTAATCCAGGAATCATTAAAAAGCACTCTATCTAGCTGCAGCCATAAATAACCCCGGTTCCAAGTAAATGTTTTACCCAAGAAACCAATATCAATTAAATTACAATCCAAAATCATGTTAAAGAAATGCTGCATAGAGCGTTAGGAAGGGGAGTCCCCCCTAAATGCTCAGATAGATTTGTAATAATATAAAAATCACCACTAACAAGCCAAGATAAATTATATATACTATGAAAGTTACTAAGTTGATCCCTTAAAATTTTCCTATTGCAACGAGAAGAAGCCACATAGACAAAGGAAGCAATGCAATGAAAATAAAAAACTTCCACATTATAATGACTAACCTGAGTTAAATCACTAATAACATCAATCTGAATTAGATCATTCAAAAAAAAAAACCAAATTTTATTAGCTACATTTGAAATAGCATACTTAAAACCCAAAATCTGAGAAGTGCTAGCTAATTTAGCAGAAGAAATTAAAGGTTCAAGCTGAAGAAGAATAGAAACAGTATTAATACAACATAAATTTCTAACTCTAACCCTAGAAGAGGGACACCCAATGCCTCTAACATTCCAAATAATGTAATTAACCATAAAAATAAACTTAATGAGAAGTATCTGAACGGGTAAATCTAGGGGTTTGCAAAATAATAGTTTTCTTTTTTCCTTCCTCTCTTACCATTAAACTTATTAAAACTAGTGTCAATATCATCTTTAGAAAAACATTTTTACATCAAATCCATATATTAAGAATCAGTAAAATCAACACTACAGTGATGACACTTTAAGGTTATCTTACTACCCTCATTCAAATCTTCCTGTCTCATTTCCTGTTAAAACCCATCTTCCTCGAAGATGTTGTCCCCCACTATATTATATTTATTTCTAACATTATTACCAACATTAGCAACCACCATACAGTCTCGGGCTTCCTCCTGAGAAATAACATTCTCAAACAATTTATTATTAGTATCATAATGAGAAATGGAAGAAGAAGATCCATTATTATGATTGATAACAGTAAATAACGTATGCTCTTCCATTTATTTACAGTCACTATTAAAAATTGAGATAAAAGAAGGATTAACTCCCTGATCATTAAATAGATCATGATTAAGAATAGATAAAGGTTCATTTTGCATTAAGTCATAATGTTACTCAATATCACCATCCACAATGGTATCATTACCCTCCATCAGGATAGGATTTGATTCTTCCCTAATGAACTGCATTGGAGAAACATTGACCTACATATGAGAAACATTACCCTCAATCAGAACATAATTAGGCTTCATAATATCCACTTCTACTGAAAGAGAAATATTCCCATACGATAGTTTGGATGAGACTTTCTCCTTCTGAATATTGGGATGCAACCAAAAGCACTCATTCAACCCATGGCCATGCATCCTACAGTGAGAACAAAAAATATGTATGTTTTTAATTACCACTTTTTGAAAATACCCATTCAATTTTGAGCCAATCCAAATTTCCTTAGGATATTTTTTAGAGATTTTCAATTCGACTAAACCACGAGTACTAGGTGATAGATTTAAAAATTAGGGGTTGCATTTTTTTTAACTATTTTTATTTATTTATTTTTTTAGTTCATATAAATAAAAGAGAAGAAATAAAAAACCTAAACAATTTTCTATTAAAAAACATACACCCATACATATATTTTCTCTTCCTTTTCACATCACCAAAAAGTAGAGAAACATTGAAAGAAAAATAAAGGATAAATATAACAAGACATAAACTATACATAACATAAAACAAGAACTAAAAATAAAATGGATCGTTATTAGATGGTGGTAGTGGTTATTAAAATACTTATGTATGGAGGTGAATGTACTTTCAATTTGGGAAAACTTTTCTCCAAACCATCTCAAGTCTTCATCATGTTGTTGTTGCTAATTGTTATTGAATGTGATAGTCCAGCCTAGTTTCTAATTACTTGAGCTTTTGAATTTTTTTTTCTTGAGGTTAGGTAGGGTAGGCAGGTGTAACTAGGGTAAGCTTCCCCTTCTTCATCAAAATATGGCTTGTCATGATCTTTCCACCGATGGAAAAGCATATAGAAGGAAGAAATCATATAACAAATGGGAATATTATTGGGAGGAGTAGGGTCGTTGATTTGGTATTTCTTATATAAAATATAGCCTATGTCATATATTAGTGCAACATTTTGCTTTCTCTAGTATTGGGATGTAAAATTAGAGTCCTATATAGTCAATAATCATCTAATCTTCATTAAATACAGTATTCAACATTATGAAATAGGTGACTATAAAAATGAGTGGAGTGATGCTAACATGATCACCAACTTAGGGTATAATTAGAGTTCAAAGAACATGTTGGATAATTTGGGCTATTTGATGTAGTGAGTGGACTAAGGGTTGATGTCAATTTAAGGCCACATTCCTAATGGTTAGGTTGACAACACTCCAGTCAAAATCACATCTAGAGGCTATAGATTATGGGTGAGGTCCTTCAACAGAAAGGCCAATATACTCCACTAAGACATGCATATTTATTTTTATGGGTTATCTACATATATAAGAAGTCATGCTAAAGTTTTTAGTATTGAATCTATGATTGGATAGGAATTATAAGAGAAATTCATAATTAATAAAAAAGGATAAGGTGATGAGGAATTGAAGAGCCATGGAGGCAAAGAGGTTCATCACCTCAAAGTTGAGAGTAGGTTGATTGAGCATTTTGGACGGGGTGATTCGAGCCTCTTAAATTCATAGTATACATCTTTATCTCTTATGGATAGAAATTGATTGTTAAATTGATGAGACGAGGGGGAGTTTGATCATTCAACTACATTTACTTCCACCAACCATGGGAGAATCTTAGGGTATGAAGGTAGGAAGGTAGTGAAAAAATTATTTGAATAAATTGAAAGCTAAGAAACCCTCCAATTTATAGAGTTTGACTAGATCATATAATATGATTATAGATCATAAAATACTATCAGGTCAATTAAATTATCTAAACAACTTGTCTAAAAAAGGTGGTCCAATAATATGGTACGATTAGTATCATATTAGTTGATATTAAAGAATTATGTTCATCCTGAGGAGTTATATGAATGCCTTTAAACTAAATGATTCATAAAGTATGAATGAGTGTTTGTATAGTAAAAAGTGCAATTATGATCATACCAATCGAATTAAATTCATCCTAATAAATTTTAGAACATGGATCGTATAATATAAAGGGCGGTTTGTATAGTACGAAGAGAAATTATGATCGTCCTAACTGAATTGACTTATCCTAATAGATTCTAACACATATATCAGACATTATGATCGGTAGTTTTTATGGTACAATAAAAAACAATTAAATTAATCTTTATCATTGATTTAACTAATGGGTGTGATTTTTGCATAAATGGTCATATCGTATAGTATGAACATGTAACATATAGTACAATAAATTTCTTTTTATTTTCAACTTATTTTTGAATTTTTTTTTTATCTAGTGTTAATTGTGTGTGTGATGATAAAAAAACACCTTTAAAAAATGAATAATGATAAAATATACAATAATAATAATACATACATCATTATATAAAAAAACAAACACATATAATATAACACATATAAATTGCTAATTTTAAAATAATAACAAAATTTGATTTATCTTGAATCAAGAATGAATGTCTATAACATCTAGTCTAGTCCTTAAGGTGCTAAAGGTATACTAGGTTATGGGTTTAGTGAAGATGTATGTCAATTAGTCTCAATTACCTATATGTTGTAATTCTATATCTCCCTTCTCTACATTATCTCTTATGAAGTAATGCCTAATGTCTATTGGGTTTGTGCAGGGGTATTGAATTAGATTTTTGGTTATGGAAATGGCATTAATATTATCACACATGATAGGAATTGTGATTATAGATAGTCTAAGATATAATATTTATTGCTTTATCCAAAAGACATAAGCAACACAGCTTCCAACTATGATGTATTCTTCCTCAACATTTGATAGGGCTACTGAATCTATTTTCATCTAGACCAGGGCACTAAAGATTATCCTATGAATTAGTAGGTTATAGAAGTGATTTTCCTATCAACCCTACATCCTTCAATTTCTAAATCAAAATCTACTATAATTTCAAAGGAAGTGTTATACCTAGGTTACAAAATTCCTAAGTTTTGGGTTCCTTAGAGATATCTAAGGATTCTCTTAAGAGTAATAATGTGTGATTCTTTTGGATCAGCCTAAAATCTTATATATAGAAAAATACTAAAAATAATATTAAGTAGCTAGTAATAAATTAAAGAAATGATCCAATTATCCCCCTATATTTCTTCTAATCAACTAATTTTCTATTTAAGTCCTTATCTAACTGTGTGGTACAGCTCATGGGAGTGTTTATTACTTTAGTATTTTCTATTTCATAATTCTTCAGAATGTCCTAGATATTTTTAGATTGTCTAAGGAAGGTTCAACTATCCATTTTCCTTACACTAAATTTAAGAAATGAATTCAGCTTTTCGATCATACTCATCTCAAACTCTCTACTCATTATTTTTGAAAACTCATAACATAATCTTTTATATTAATATCCAAATAAGATTTCATTAACAAAAATTTAGACAATGAGTAATTCTTCTCTTACCTTTTTGATGAATAAGGTGGTGTCTGAGTTACCCATAACAAAGACTCTATTTCTTAGGAATGTTATTAGTCTTTCATACCATGCTCTAGGTGCTTATTTTTGTCTATATGGAGTCTTCTCTAACTTGAACACATTATTTAAGAATTATGAATTTTTAAAGCATGGGGGTTGCTCTAAATATTTTGGGTTGTTCAACATAAAAATCTTCTTTAATCATCCCATTTAAGAAGGCACTCTTAACATCCGTTAAATTTAATTTAAATATTTTATAGCAAGTAAAAGCTAGTAGCACCCTAATGGCTTCTAGTCTAACTACAGGGGAAAAGGTTTCTTCAAAATAAATTCCTTTGATTTGATTATACACTTTAGTAACTAATCAAGCCTTATTTCTTATCACTATTCCAGAGTCATTCATATTATTTTTATAACCCACTTTATTTCAACCATACTCTAGTCCATTTCTCTTTCAACTAGTTCGCATATATAATTTCAAACCAATTAATTTTGCTCTTCTTACATTGCTAGGATCAATAATTCATTACCTAGGGTATGATCTATGTTGGCGGGTTCTACCATAGAGACAAAAGTAGAATGGATAACTTCCTTCCTAAGGCCATGCCTAGTTCTTATACCTTCAGATGGAACTCCTAAGATAAGTTTTTTAAAATCTCCTATAATAATGGATTCTACCACTTGAATGACCCCCACTTCTTCTTATTCAGGTTTAGATTTAGAGGTCCTATCTGATTCATCAAACCATATGGGTAGACTCTTGCACTACCAAAATCCTCTTATTAAAGATTCCATAAGATTTCCCTATAGATGAATATACAAAGAAGACTCCTTCATCAAATTTTGGATCAAATTTTCCTAGGGGTAATTTTCCACTTATCAAGATAAAATATTTACACCACAAAAATATACAAGTGAGAAAGGTTAGGTATCCTTCCCTTACGAAGTTCATTGTGTATCTTATTCAGTTTAGATAAAAAATTTTCCCTTTTTAAAATATAAAAAGCAATATTTACTACTTCTACCCAAAAATATCTAGGGAGTGAATATTCAGCTAGCATGGCCCTAGCAGCTTCTACTAAGGTTCTACTTTTCCTTTTAGCTATTCCATTTTGCTGAGGGGACCTAGGGTTAGAGAAGTTATGGTTTATTCCTATCACTTGATAGAAAGATTAAAGCATATCATTTTAAATTATCCACCTTGATCACTGTGAATGGTCAAAATTTTAGATTCTAGTTTCATTTGAATCTAGGTCCAGTAAACTATAAATTCCTCAAATAACTCAAATCTTATTTGGTAGGAATCTAACTCCAGTAAATCTATAGAAGTGATGAACAATTATAAATCCATATGTCTTCCCTTCTTGTTTAGTTGTACTAACAGGTCCAAAAAGATCAATATGTAAAATTTTTAGTGGCCTAGAGGTATTGAAATCTTTAATTAAATGAAATGAAGACTTTACTTATTGCACTATCTTGTAGGCATCAAAGAGGTAGTCCTTAGTGAAGCCTAACTTAGGGATATATAATTTTTTGTAAACTTCATAAGTGTTTTCATGCTCATATGTCATAGTATCCTATTCTATAGTTAGGAATCTCAAATAATTGGTTTCAAATATATGGAATTAGATTATTTAATACAATTGAAGTCTAGCAAATAAATATCATTTATTAATTTTTCTTCTAACATTAGTTTATCATTCAAACTAATTATGCATTTTTTAGAAAGAAATTTAATGTCAAAACTTTTATCTCATAGTTGACTAATTCTTAGTAAAATATTCTTTAGACCATCAACTATTAGAACATTCTCAAAAATAAAGCTTCTAGTATTATCAAGTATACCTGAGCCCACCACTTTCCTAGTGTGTTATCTCCTAGTGTCTCCTTGCCTCCTGGCTTGGCTTCTAATGTGGTGAACTACTTAATATCACCACTCATGTATTTAAAGCATCCACTGTCTAGATACATTCTCTCACAAGGTCTATTGTGAGGGCATTCACATAATGTCAGTTAAATGTCATATTAGGAACCCAAGTGAGTTTGTGTTCTATTTTTATGCATTGATGAATGAGATAAATACATTCCATGCTATAATGAATAAAATTTTAGCCTCCACAACAGATAACTCCTGTAGTGGATTTCATAAGTATGGGCTATGTGACATAACATGCCATAAGATTAAAAACTAACACAAGGAAATGGATATTCTAACCTACGTGGGTCATGGTGCTTCTTCCTAGATTTATGTGATGCATTTTGTATTGAGGGGTTATGAAATTGTTCTAATATTGGTGGTCATTTATTATTCTCAAATGTAATTAGTTTTGCTTCTAAAAAATTGTTTATACTTTCAAGAATGGATTTTAATTTTCAATAGCCCAAATTAAATAAATACTCAAAATTTGATAAATCATAACTAATTTCAAAAAATTTCAAATTAAATAAACTGAACGGCATTCATCTCATAATTAAATTTAATATTTATTAAAAATATCAAACTTCCAGAAATTATTCAAATTTGAAAAAGTCAACTTTTGGACGAACTATAGTTTGAAATCAAGTTAAACCTCAAACCTTCATAACTAAAGATAGAAAATCCAATTCCAACAAACTTAGTGTCTAACAACTTGTCTTAAGGTCTAATACTTTAATAAAATATAAACTTTCCAAAATTTGAGCTTAATTAAAAAGTCAAA
The DNA here is from genome assembly GCF_001605985.2 of Dendrobium catenatum. Taxonomy (NCBI): domain Eukaryota; kingdom Viridiplantae; phylum Streptophyta; class Magnoliopsida; order Asparagales; family Orchidaceae; genus Dendrobium; species Dendrobium catenatum. Next base: position 1,241,118 of record NW_021318505.1, on the reverse strand, counting down.
TTTTAATCCCTAGATTAAATGATTAAAATATTCTAAAATAAATTGCAAAAACTCAAAAATCACTCTAAAAGTTTAGAAATCTTTAATCAATCTTAAAACCAGCAATGAAATAAGTTTAATGAAAATTTATTAACTTTTAAAGCTTAATTAACTTAAGTCATTTAACTATATCGGGTACCGCTTGGTAACCCAGGCCTACGAGGCTATTAAATTTGCCCCAAGGAAGGTGAAATAAACTTCATGGCCTCGGTGAGAAACAATGGTGGTATCCAACAAATAATTAAAATCAATCTTAAAGTCAATTTCAAAACATTAATACTTAAACTTTAATTAAAAATATTTCCTTTAAGCCTTCCAACCAATCAAGCCTTAAGCAACTTCAATCAAATATCCTATATAGGTCGTATCCAAACTACACAGCCTTTGCACCCACTTTAATTGTTTTGTTAGGAAAACCAACTCTAGATTTAGGCTAGGCCAGGGTTTACTTTTCTATAGTTATGTGCCGTATTTTTTGTGGTTTTCACTGCATGTTGTTTGCTAGATTAGAATTGATGTGTTTGTTTACTTATTTTTCTACACGCTGTGTTGTGAGTAACTGAGCATTTTAAATTTCAAATATTAATTATTTGAGATTAATTATAACTTCTTGGGATTATATATATAACTGATGATTATTAAGATAACCCTAAAGGATCGAGTTTAGAATTTTCTCTTTTATTAAATATAATTTGATTATATTTGAGTTACAATATTTAAGTTATTTGAGAATGGGATGTTAAAACATCGAATTTAGAATCCAAAGAGGAAGGAACATCGCATAGGGGAGAGTCCCTCTCCATTTGGAGCTCTAAATTTTGATGTCTTTAAAAATATCCAAAGAGGAAAGATAAACCCTACCAAAGGGAAGTTTCTTTTCATTTAGATATCCGGACCCAACAATCCATGAAGCAGCAGAAGGACGAAGAAGTGGATAATAAGAAGACCCATTCTCAAAGTCACTTGAGTCTTAGGATTAGAAATCTGGGTTATTATCATTGGTGCCCAGCCACTTTACTTTTTTGTAGACCCTAGTTTGTAATAATAAGTGGCACTTGCCACATGGACATAAAATTTGAGTAATTGATTTAGTTTATTTCTTTACTTGATTGCACATTAGAACTACTTATTTTTCTAGTCTTTTTACCTGCATACCACTTTTAATTTGACCTAGAATCTGATTGTAGGATCTTAAGGACTTATTAAATTTTTTTTTACTAAAATCAAATTAAAAAATTTTAAGTCAACATAAAAACTCTAACATTTTAAGAAGTAAGACCAGGACCATCGGGAGTTCACGTGCATATTTGTTTCATTTTTCTTTCCACTTGTTAGGCACCTCCCCGCTTGCGGGTTTTAGTAGACCACCTGGCCTATGAAGGTGCAGATTTGTCCAAGGGGAATCTGTGCATCTTTAAGATAAAACCTATTTTTAAGTCTTTTTAAAACTGCTTCATATTTTTTTTATGTCTTTAATCGATTCAACTAGCATGCATTATATTAGTAACAAATTAAAAAGAGTTTAAATCTTAATTGCATTTATTTAGACATCAAATACCCGATATAAGTTAAGGGGTCAATTAAGGATCTGCTCTAGATGTCGACCCATTCCTTTAAACCTTTCTAAACAACGTTCCTACCACTCAATATTAAAAGATCAGACTCATGGTTTTAATGTAATTAGGTGGTTTAGCTAGCTCCCTAATCCAGGCCGGGGTAAGTCCAAATTTGTACTGCATTAGCTAGGTTCGGGTCACTGATTTTTAGTACCCAATTTAGTCTTAGGTTCTGAGGTAGGCTTGGGCTATAGGACCTCAACCTCCGGGAATTAAATCCCAATATTCTAATAAAATTGACCATTAAATTAAATATCATTTTCAATCAAATTCAAGCCCATCACTTAGGATAGGCTGGAGCATTTTTGAAGTAATTCAGAATCTCAAAACACTCCCTACTCATCTTCCTTTGACTCTAAAAATAAGTGTTCAAACTTGATCCAATCCCTATTCAAATTCCAAACTTTACATTCCTTTAATATCAATCCTTAAAATCTTATTTAGAATTTATATTATTATTTTAATCGAGAGTATTCATAGGAAACTCTAATTTCCTACAATATAATTAACTAAGAGGGCTTGCGCTCGTAAGAGATTTAGAAACCTAGACCAGATTTTCAAAATCAAGTTCTAAAAATTTTAATGAATTATCTTTGGAAAAATTTAAACCAATGATCATTATCATCACTCTCAAATGATCAATAGGGTTTGATATCTTATTTCCTAGGAGAGATATAATAACTACTATAATAATTTTGATTATGAAATTAATGATCTCCTTTCTAAATTATTATAGTGAAACATTTGATTAAATATCATTTTGATCCTCCAGGATCATATGTTGTCTCCCCTTGAGTATCACTACGACAATCCAGATAAATTTGAACCCATTAGGGAATGATATATTCGCCTACCAAGGTAATATATTATTCATAATGATGTGTTCAATCTTAAAATTAAAAAAATTAAATATTCCCAAAGAAAATTAATACATTTTAAAACTAAACATTTTAAAATCAAACAAAAAATGGTGTTTCCGCTGGGGATAAGTCTCACTCTCCATCTTTAATAGCGGTATAAATTTTATTGCATCAGTAGTTTTAACTACCATTCTTTTCGTTGGTCCCTCTCCCATTTCTTCCTTGGGTGAGTGTGGCCAACTCAATTAAGACATGTCAACAGAGACGTGATTGTAGGAAACCTCCCTCTAAGTTAGTCTTTGATATTTTGCCTCCAACTGGATTGGTAGAGCGAAAGAGTCAAGCCAAAATCCTCCTGTATATGTTGCAAACTCACATGTGAAAAAATATATAGCATGATAAGTTTTATAATTTATAGAAGATTCTTCAATTTCAAAATCATAGTTTCAAGCATTTAGCAAAATTCAATCCCTTTTCAAATACTAATTGATCCCTATATTCTATCACTATATATAGAATTGTAGCTCATATAATTCAATATGTATGATAGAATATAAACACATTTAAATTTGATTCAAGTGTTCGAATCTTTCTGGCAAAGTTAATCATTGACATTTTACTCACAAATCATTTTTCGGGTTGAAAGAGCCAAGTGAACTTCTTAGAATCCCCCCAACAATTGTTTCTGTTAACCTTTATGTTGAATGCGAGTTAAACATATTGAGTTTCAAAATAAAGGGAGCTTCTGCCGAATTTTCAAACTTTCAAAACTTACCCAGAATCTTTCAAATAAATTTAAATCGTCGTTGCCATTTGCCTTTTAAAACATTCTTTTGTAGTTGAACCCATACAACTTAAACCCAACATTTTTCAATCAATTTTGGGTTTTAACATTTCACCCCCAAATCACTTGGTAGGATGAAAGAGTCGAGCCTAGTTTCTTAGGATCTTCATGTTACTTTTATAAACCTACACATTGAAATAAAAATCAATGTATTGAGTTTCAAAGTTTGAAGAAGATCTATTCAATTCTAACCTCAAAGCCAAATTCTATGTTAAGTTTAAATTCAATCCCAAAATTGAATTCAAGTTTTATTTCATCTTTAAATTCAACCTTAAATTTGATTTCAAATTTAAATTCATATTTTAACTTTTTTCCCCATGACAATTGGTGTAGCGAGAGAGTCAATTTTAACTCTTAAGTTTCACTTGTCAATTTTATGAACCACCATATTAAGTGTAAAATCTACATGACTGATTTATAAAATGTTGAATAAAATCAATAAAACTTAAAATTCAAAGTCAACTTCAAATCATTAATTCAAATCACCTTCTTAATTTCAGGAAATCAAACATACTCAAATTGCAGGAAAACTCATCTTCTCACTGAATAGAGATGTATCTATAGAAGAAATTCTCAATGGAAATTTAATTTAGTATGAGATAGAATTTCAGAACCTCAAGATTTTAGTTAATGGGAAAACACTGATTGATCTATTTTCCATGATACAAGGGGATTTCCCCTTAGTAGAAGTTACTTTAGGATCAGGAGTTAACTCCCCCATCTCCAATATGGAGTTTATTGTTGCCCCTATACCTACTATATCATTTGCTCAGGAGGACAAGAACCAGAAGTCAATAATGATAGAAGAGCTACCATCTCAGTATGAGATTGAGTCAAATTCTAGGACCCCTATTGTCGGCAGGAATAGGATGAAAAACTACCTTTGAAGAGCCAAAAGAAGGAATCTTAAGGCTAGAAAAACCACTGAGTCAGAAGCCTTAGAGAGGGCCAACTTCAAGGCCATTCGAGAGTTTGTTGCTCCTTTTACATACCCCCTCATTGGTGGAAATCACTTCCACCCTCTCCTATTGTTAAGAGGAGGGAGGTTGTAAGGATGAGAGCACGATCTTCAACACCCTTACTTTACTACTACACAGAAAGACTCAAGCAAGCTAAAATTGAGCGATCACCAGTAACAAGCCATAGGCCCCCAGTTGAGGGTTATAACCCGTCCACTCTACTAGATTATGTTAAGGCATGTTACTACACATGTCCAACGACATCATCTATAGAGGAGGAGGAGTAGAAATAACTTGGGGTGCAACTCTCTTAAATATTAGGTAACTAGTAATTTGAGAGGGGAAATAATCTAAGATTGTATTACATAGTGATACCATTGAAATCTAACTTTCAACAGGGTCCTATCACGATAAATATTTTGATTACAATGATGCCGCATCAACTAGGAATACTGTAAACCCTATAAGTCTCTTTCTTCAAAGAAATTGTCAGAATTCAATTCCATGTTGATGAGGGTCTTGCCACCTAGGCTTGCAACCATTAAGGAAATCTTCCAATTTCTCAAGTGTACTGGATCTGGATTTTCAAGAAAAGTTGAATCATCTTTTTAATGTAAACTGACCTCCATCTTAAATATTAAGCAAGAGAGAGTTGTAGTTGACTCCATCAAGTGTTTGAATGTCTCTCCCTCCCACCTCTTTCGTAGGTTGATTTAACTTTTGAATTAAAATCTACCTCAATCTTAAGTTGACTTTAGAAATGAATATTTTATCAATCTTCTAGCAATCTTCTATCTTAATCGGTGATTCTCGCATGTCTAAAATATGTTCAATGAATTTTAAAAGTCAAGCCCATACCTTTTTCAAAAAGATTAGATGTGCTTTGAGGATTATTCTTCCTTGTATAAGAGAATGAGTTTTCTTCTCTAATACTTGAGATATAATCCCAGCATTCAAAAAGATAACAATCTTTTCAAGATTTTAATGAAAGTGAATCCTGTTCTCGAATTCAACTTAAATCAAAAGATGCGTGAATGCGCTAAAAGTCAAAAGATGGGTGAATGCTAAAAATCAATTAAAAGATGCACTAAGTGTGCCACCAGAAAAAGAAAAGAAGAACAAGAGGCCTTCGTTCCTTTAAATTCTTAAATCTCAAAAAAAACTTGATCAACTCTAAATAGTTGACTTTAAAAATCTTGAATCTAGATTTTTCATCATGCATTAATTATCTATCTGATAGAAGAATATCATGCAAGTGGATTGAAAATATCAAATTTCTCTTTTCAACTTAAACCCTTTTGAAATTGATTTTAATTCAAAAATCTATACAAGTGAGACCACAATTTAGTTTCTACGAAACTTGGTTTGGGTCAACAAAACTAAAATCCTTCCAGATTAGTTGGAGCTGACTCTACTTCTCACTCTAATTGATAAATTTGTTCCCGTTTATCATTCTTATAGGGTCCAAATGGTTAGAGGAAGTTTCTAATAAAATGAATGAATCATCTTCTCTTGATAAAAGTTCAAATCTTGTCCTTAAAGAATGGGTATAAGTTATTGTACAGAGGCATCTTTTCTCTTATGGCATTCTTAACAAAATTACACTCTGTACTAGGTCCGAGATCAACCCTACTACAGGAGTATTTTGTAATACTGGGAATTATCATTCAAAATAAAAAAAAGACTGAGTAGAGTGCCGACTCCAATTTGAAGAGCTTGAGGTTTTGCAGAGCTTGGTCTTTAAGGGTCAATAAAACTCAGAATTGTATAAAGCTTGAGTTGTTTAAGCTCGTGATAAGAAAGCGTGAATTAGATCCTTCCAAGTAGGAGACTTGCTCTAGGTTCTTTTGGTGCATATCTTAGCTAACCGAGAAATCAGTAAGAGAGTTTTAACCAATACAAGACTATCCTCTTATCGTAGAGATGATCTTTGAGAAAATTTTAAACATTAACGGATCAACCCTGAAGGATGCCACCTGATAATTTCAAACATCAGGGCGGCTCTTCAAAAAGCACCATCCCAGATGAGTGTCAAACTTAAAATCAAATTTAAAACCTCTTAAATTCATAACCAAACTTTAAAAAAATCAAATTAAAAAAATTTCAAACTCAAAATTCAAACCAAATCAAATTTAAACTCTACAAATTCAAACAATTAAAAATTCAATCAAATTGAATTCCCCAAATTCAAAACCAATTCAAATCAAATTTAAATCACTCCACAAATTCAAAGATCATTTGAATTAAAAATCAAATCAAGTTTCAGACTCAAAACAAATCAAAGTCAAATTTGTTAAATCAAATTTTAAATCCAAACATCCTTAAACTCAAAAGTGAATAAACTCAAATTCAAAAACTACTCAAATCTGAAGATCCAAAAGTTAAACTTTATTTGATGTTGCATAGTATTCCTGAAATGTTAGTATACACACAAACAAATATATATTGCAAATACAAGTAGACAATAAAAAGTGATCCATAATATTTGTTATCATCAAAAACATAAACTCATAAGCTCGAGTTGCAACACGAACTTCATTAAAGAGATAATTATTCCTCTCCAACCAAAGGAACCACAAGATGAGAGAAGGAATAAAATTATAAACGTGCACTTTAGAATTCAAGAACCAAACATTAAGCAAAGATTTCAGGGATAAATGAGCATTAAAATAATTTAACTTAAACAAATCATCAAAATAAACCCATGTTTTAATAGCGAGAGGGCCAATAATAAAAATATGATGCATATTCTCCAAATAGTAACATCATTGCCACTTGGAAGGAACCATAAAACTTTTTTTTGGTAAGATTAACATCTAAGGGAATAATTTTATGTAAAATTCTACAAAAAAAGAAGGCTATAGTAGTAGGAATGCTCTGATACCAAATCTAGGAGAAATGCCAAGCACTCTTTAAGAGAAAACCCCAACTTTGGAAAAATCACATAAGATAGTATCATTAAAAGTAGAATTGATAGGCAAGTTTAGAATTTTGTGTATAATGCAATCAGGAACAACCTTAGAAAGTTTCTCATGAAAGTTTATTAGGGATTTTAAGCCCTTATGAACAAGTCCCAAGGCTAACTAAGAGAGAGGTGAATTGATATTTTAAAAATCTTTCAGAATAAAAAAAACACAAACCAAGATTCACCATAAAGAAAACCAAAGTGCGGAAATTAAATATGAAAATAATAAAGGAAAGAACACACCAGATTTATAGTGGTTCGGTCAAACCTTGACCTACATCCACTCCTTGGAGGCACCCTCCTAGTATTGCACTAGTCTCAGTGTCTCTCATTTAGCCCCCAAAGTTTTTCCCCTTTGACACCAAAGAGATGTTCTTCTTTCCAGAACTTTCCTTAAGATAAGCCTTGAATCCAATGGTACTAAGGTGCAAGCTCACCGCAGCAATTGTGTGGAATCCCCCTCACACTCCCTTGAAACCCCATCCAAGGATCTTCTCCCTCTCTCAAACTCCACCCTTTCCTCTCTACCTTTCAAACTCTCTCTTTAAGTTCCCTCCAAAAGAATGAAGCTACAATGGCTGCCAAAGACACTTACTAAGTTCCTTATCAAAGCTTAAATAGAAGAACTCAAAATGAGCTCATTAAATCCAACTTGCCTACTTTATCGTCCATGACAACATGTGTATTGTCCTAGCCAATTAGTGTAAATTAAGCCTAATCAGCTAGGATGATTATGGATGATCAGAAGAAATTTGTTCATATTATCCAGGATGATAATATATCGTTCTAGCCGATCAGTACAAATTATGGAATATAATCTTGAACATCGCCCTGAATAAGAGCTATCTGATGTCCAATCATCAAGTGGATTGTCCTGTCCGATCCTGCAATCGTCCAGGACGATGTGATCATGTAATTAAATCTTAATTATCTTCCTTAAATACCAAATTAATTTAGCAAAATTTATGCTGGATTGGCCAGGCCAATACTTTATAAGATCTGGTGGCTGATTCTTTCTAATTTGAACATATCATCCTAACTAATACAAAATCATCCAGGATGATGTGCTTAAAGATAGCTGCCTTAATTATGATGCCCAAATTAGGGTTTCTATTTTTGAACGATCGTTCGAGCTGATATAAATATCATCCCGGATGATTTTACCAAAAAATAGTTAGAAATTCTTCTAAAGTGTGTGTGTGCAAGGTTACTTAGCATCAAGAGTCACACCAATTATAATAGACTCAAGAAAGGGAAAATATACAAACTGACTCAAACCTAGTCTACCCAATCTTCAGCTGGTTCCAATTGTAGTCTGATCTTCTGGACCTGAATTGTCAGTAGGCAAGGAAGTAATAGAGAAATAAGAGTATTTGCTATCATCAAAATCATAATTCATGACTTCAAATTTGTAATAATCTCCTCCTTTTTTATGATGTCAAACATTATTGGTTGAATTTTCAAAAATGAAAACATTTTCTCCTAATCTCTCCCTTACTAAAATAAAACTTTAAAAATAGGGGAAATAAAAAATTTTTGTTATTTAAAAAAGATAAAGATACAAATAAAATAGTATGTTCTCCCCATTTGACATTATCAAAAAGAGAAGGGGCACAAAAAAGTCTTAAAAAAAATGAGAAAGTTACCTCTTGATTTTAATCAAAAACTAAGTAAGGAATGAATTGACAACGCATAATCGAGAAAAGGTAAGAAATTCAAAAATTGTTAATCCAATCTCATGTTCTTTTGAAGGCTTAAAAAATTTTTAATCCAATATCTAAATCAAGGAATAAATTAGAAAAAGAAACACTAATTTTTCAAAACTCCTTTCATAAAATATATCTAATAGAAGATTAATACAAAAATTGGTGAATCAGGAATCATGATTTTCAAGCTCATGTACCAAAAATATCAAGAGTTTTCTTAATCTTTAAGTAAACACAGAAAAAGTAAGCTTACTCTTTTTAGGCTCATTTTATGTCTCTTGTCAGTTTTTTGGTGCACTTTGCGCATCTTTTACTTTCTGATACACTTTATGTATCTTTCTCAATTTGGCGTCATTGGCCAATTTTTTTTTTTTGATTTGGCATTATTGGCCAATTTTTTTTTAAATATGCTACCTTTTTGAAATTTTAAAAATAAAAGAAAAGTCATTCTATTGATAGAACAAACTACTTGGTTAAGAAAATTATGAGGTAGTTCAGCAACTTGCAAAAGATTCTTATGCTATAGATAAAATGTAGGGAGATGAAAAAGTTCAGTTTCAAAATCTAATTTAAAATATAATGAAGATTTTAAATCAAAAGTAGAATAACCTCTTTTAGGAAATAGAGATTGAGAGTTAAAATCATGAGTTTCCTTTCTTTGACTATTTTTTGAGAAATCAACCACAACTTACATAAGAATTTAAGAAAAAGAGGAGGTAGTTTTTTTTTTAATATAGAAAATACTGCAAAAAGAAAAAAATAAAGACAAAATTAAAAATTTAACAAAAAAGAAAAAAATAAAAAATAATAAATAAAAAATAGATAAAACTAATAAAACATGCAAACACAGAAACATAAAGCACACAAACAATGGTTTAAACATCATCTTGCTCCTGGTCTGATGATTCAGAAGCAAGGTTTGCCAAGGAGATTTTTTACTTTTCATTATTTGTCTTTTTTATAATTTGCTTAGCTTTACCCTTTTCTTTTGTAGGAATAATTACCAAATTTGGGTACTGATTATCCATATGTCCAGGCTTCCTACATCCAAAGAAAACAACATCAGAAGAAATCTTAACATTCTCATAATTTTTACCTTTATTCCACTTTTGTTGATGCTTATGCTTTATGAGCTTTTTAATTTGCTTGTCAAGTCATCGCTTTCATCACTAACTAAGCTACTTTTTTTTATATCTTCAGAATTTAGCACTATCATTTCACCTGCATCCAAAAGTCTTTGACCCAAACTTTGCTCGTAGGCAATGAGTGAGCCAATCAAATTATTAATAGAATATTCATTCAAATTTTTTGATTAACAAAAAACAACAACTTTAGCATCAAATTTATCAAGTAGACAATGTAGAATTTTAATAACTTTTTCAAAGTTTGAACCTAAAGCTTGTAATGATGTCACAATTTGAATAAACCTAGTATACATGTCTAAGATCATCTCATAAGGTTTCATGCAAAATAGTTCTTAATCATGCATTAAAATATTCAACTTGGATTACTTGATTTCACCAGTGCCTTCATATATAGTGTGTAATTTATCCCAAATTTCCTTACCATTAGTGCATGTGGAAACAAACATAAAGTCTTCAAAATTTAAGGCACAAAATAAATAGTTTAGTGATTTTGCATTGAGTTGAGCATTGATTTATTCTTTTTTACTCCATTGATTAAAAGGAATATCAATTTTAATTCCATCTAAAATTCGTGACAGTATAGAATAACAAGTTAAAATTATTTGTGGCATTCAAAAATCAATTAATTGCAAGAAATTAGACATGCAAATTTTCTAAAAATTAAAAGTAACATTTTTAAATAAAGGTGGTCAGGTGATTGAATAACCTTTCACAATATTATGATTATAAAAATTAGCCATGGATCAAAAATTTAAAAGTTTTCAAAAACTTATTTTTATGAATCCCACTCTGATAGCACTTGAAAGTTCATTAGGGATGTTCAGCTCTTATGAACTAGTCCCAAGGCTAACCAAGAGAGAGGTGAATTCATATTTTAAAAATATTTCACAATAAAAAAACACAAACTAAGATTCACCTTAAAGAAAACCAAAGTGCGAAAATTAAATACGAAAATAATAAAGGAAAGAACACACCAGATTTATATTGGTTCGGTCAAATCTTGACCTATGTCCACTCCTCGGAGGCACCCTTTGAGTATTTCCCCAAATTCAGTGTCTCTCCTTTAGCCACCACAGCTAGGCGGAGAAGCCTTTAAAAAATCACTTCCTCCTTCCCCGGTGCGGCGGAGTAGTTGGGTCCTTTGACACCAAAGAGATATTCTTCTTTCTAGAACTTCACTCAAGATAAACCTTGAATCCGATGGTACTAAGGTGTAAGCTCACCGGAGCAACCGTGCGGAATCCCCCTCCACACTCCCTTGAAACCCCCTCCAAGGATCTTATCCCTCTCTCAAACTCCACCCATTCCTCTCTCCCTTTCAAGCTCTCTCTTCAAATTCCCTCCAAAAGAACAAAGTTACAATGGCTTTCAAAGACACTAACTAAGTGCCTTGTCAAAGCTTAAATAGAAGAGCTCAAAATGAGCTCATTAATTACAACTTGCTGACTTTATCGTCCAGACCGATATGTATATCATCATGACCGATCAGTATAAATTAAGCCCAATCAGCCAGGATGATTTTGGATGTTCAGAAGAAACTTGTTCATATCGTCCATGATGATAATATATTATCCTGACCGATTAGTACAAATTGTGGAATATCATCCTAAACATCGCCATGAATAAGAGATGTCCGATGTCCAATCATCTAGTGGATCGTCTCAGCCGATCCTGCTATCATCTAGGATGATGTGATCGTGTAATCAAATCTTAATTGCTTTCCATAAATACCAGATTAATTTAGGAAAAATTATTCTGGATCGGCCAGGTCGATGCTTGGGATAATGTCCAAAAATAAGTAATATCTAAATAGTTCTGGCGATTGAATTTTTTTGATTTTAGCCTATCATCATGGCCGATATAGAATCATCTAGGATGATGTGCTTAAAGACATCTACATTAATAAGGAAGCCCTAATTAGGGTTTCTATTTTTGAACCGATTACCTACGGCGATATAAATATCATCCCGGATGATGTCACCAAAAATAATAAAATCTAGGAAATAGTTAGAAATTCTTCTAAAGTGTGTGTGTGTAAGGTTACTTAGCATCAAGAGCCACACCAATTATAATAGACTCAAGAAAGGGAAAAGGTATAAATTGGCTCAGACCTAGTCTACCCAATCTTAGGCTGGTTCTAATTACAGTCTGATCTTATAGACCTAAAATGTAAGTAGGCAAGGCAGTCGTAGAGAGACAAGAGTGTTTGATATCATCAAAATCATAATCCATGAATTTAAATTCATAAAATATCATAGTCCCAATAGTTGTCTTTAAAAAAATATTTAACCTTAATAGAAGTAATAGAGGAAGAATTAAAAATAGAATTAATAGAATTATTACCTAGTCACTGATCGTGCCAAAAGAAAGTATTAACTTCAACAAGCCCCCAAGCAATGAAGGGCTCCAGATACCATTTAACCTTGCAAAGCCTTTGCCACACTATAGAGTCTCCTTGCTTAAAGAAACAATTAGTAGGGTGCTTGTCAACACAATATTTGGAAAACATAAAATTAGCCTAAAGGCAAACTTTAGGAATAAAATTATACCTAAGTTTAAAATGAAAAGCCATAACTTGATCATTAATGTTCTTGCAGCCTAAACCACCTGCAGCCAAAACACCATAACATTTATCCTAAGCAGCCCAAGTAATTTTTGAATTAGTAGAAGTATCTTTCCAAAAAAATTCTTTGATAAGCTTATGAATTCTATTACAAACATCTTAGGTCGAAAGAATAGTTTGAAAATTATAAAATAGAAAAGGAAACAGAACACTTTCAATAAGAGTAACTCTTCCACCAAAGCTAAGAAAATTAGAGTCCCAAGACATATGCTTATTATGAGTAGAAGCAATAAGATCATCAAAAAGAAAAGTTTTCCTTCTTCCTTTAAAAAGAGGCACACCGAGGTACTTAATGGGTAAATGAGCATGCATAAAAAAGGTTAATTCCTTAATGGCTAAAATACGATCATTAAAAATCTTCTTATAAGAAAAAAATAACTTTTACTCTTGCTAAAAGATAAGCCACTAAAACTCTCAAATTTGTTGCAAATCTATTTTTATGACTTATGTTTTTGATGATTGACAAACACTATTGATTCTCTTGTACTGCATGTTACTTCTAACTTTTCAGGAATCGAAGATCGGACGAACAAACGAAGTCAGTTCAAGATTGCGTAGGTTAGAATTGAGTCAGTCTGTACTTTGCTTTTTCTCTTCTTGAGTCTATTTGTAATGTTCAAAGAGACTGATGCTAAGTAACCCTACACACACACACTTGAGAGACTTAGAATTTCTATTTTTACTCACATCGGCAAGGACGATATTTATATCGGCCTGGACGATTTAGTTTAAAATAGAGATTCTATTTGGGATTCTTAATTAAGGCAGCCGTCATTACCAGATCGTATGATAAGCTTAAAATAGAAAGAAGTTGCCACCATAAACAATTAAGGTATTATATAATTTTTGGTAATCGGCCAGGACGATCTTGGATCGGCTTGGACGATATTCACAAATTATGCCTTAATTGATCAGACAAATCAAGGAAGTAATTAAGGATGATTGATACGATCATATCATCTAGTATGATCTCAGGATTAGCCAGGACGATCGATTCTAAAACCTTAGTTACTTCTGGATGATAAATATCGGCCAGCTCAAATTCAGGGCGATACTCTAGATGATTTTCCTCTGATTTGAACTGATCGGTCGGGACGATCGTGATATCGGCCAGGATGATCAAGCTAATTTTTAATCGTCCAGTTTGCATTCAGGGCGATGCTTTGGCAGATCTTCTGAGATTTGTTCTGATCGGCCAGGATGATGTCCATATCAGCCTTATCGATATTATCGGCAACGTGCAATTAATGAGCTCCTTTGAAGCTCTTCTATTTAAGAGCTCTTGTTCAACCTTTTGAACAATCTTTTGCTGCTGCCTTGACCTGAAAAGACCTTGAGGAGAGAAAGAGAGAGAGGGAGAGAGAGAGAGGATCTTGTGAGGGGGAGCTTGTGAGGGGATTCACAAGGGTTGCTTCAAGGATCGCTCTTCTTCTTCTTCATCTAGAGTTTCTCGTCCGTGAAAGGGTCGGTAGAGGTAAGGATTCAGCATCTGATTGTGGTTCTCTGCCATCTTCTGGAGGAAGCAAATGGAGATAGGTTCTCTGCCTTGTCGGGGTGACAAAAAGGAGGTTCTTTGTAAAGGCTTCTCCGCCTAGCTTTGGGGGCTAAAGGAGAGTCACGAGTGTATTGCAATACTCAGAGGACCCCTCCGGGGAGTGGATGTAGGTTGAGTTGACCGAACCACTATAAATTTCTGTGTTCTTGTTTCTTGCTTCCACACTTTAATTTTTGCATTTATTTTTCTTGTGGTGTGATTTTGGTTTATGTGTTTTTAGTTCTTTATGAAAAGAAATTTTTTAAAATACCAATTCATCCCCCCCCCTCTTGGTTAGCTTGGGCCAGTTCTATAGGGCTTAACGTCCCTACCGAACTTTCAAGTGGTATCAGAGCGGGATTCATAAAAAATTAGTTTGAAAACTTTTTGAATTTTGATCCATGGCTAACCTTGGGAATCGTAACACTACGAAAGGTTATTCAATTACACGACCTCTCTTGTTAGACAACTTACCCTTTGATTTCTGGAAAACCTGCATGTCAACGTTTTCACAATCTACTGATTATAGCATGTGGATTCTTATCAAAGAAGGTTATTCTCCACCTTCTCGCAAAATTAATAGTGTTAAAACAGATGTTGCTTTTACTGAATGAAATTTCGATGAACGAGATTTAGCTCAATTGAATGCAAAATGTTTAAACTATTTTTTCTGTGCTTTAAAATCTGAGGATTACATGCGTGTCTCCACTTGCAAAACTGGTAAAGAAATTTGGGATAAATTGTGTATCACCTATGAAGGCACTAATGAGGTTAAACAATCCCGTTTGAATATTCTTTTGCATGACTATAAACTTTTTTGTATGAAACCTCATGAATCTGTTTCTGACATATATACTAGGTTTACTCAGATAGTTACTTCACTGCATGCATTAGGAAAAGAACTTTCAAACTATGAAAAAAGTAAACAAGATTTTGAGATGCTTGCCTTCGTCATATGATGCTAAAATCACTGCAATCACTGAATCTAAGGACTTAAACACTTTATCTATTGATAACTTACTTGGCTCACTCATTGCTTACAAGCAAGGGGTGACTCAAAGAAATCTTGATGCAGGTGAGAAGGAGGAGAAAACAGTTGTACTGAAGGCGCAAAAATCAGATTTTGAATCTTCTGGGTCTGAAAGCGATGAAGTTTCCTTCATCACAAGGCAATTCAAAAGCTTTCTAAGGAAGAAGCAAAAGAATCATTAGCGAAAAGTTAGGGATCATAAACATTTTTAAGGATCTTCTGATGTTGTTTGTTATGAATGCAGGAAGCCTGGACATGTGAAAGCCGATTTTCCTACACTTCAAGATCACTCGAGCAAAGAAAAGGAAAAAGGTGAGGAGAAACCTAAGTTTAGGAAGGACAAGAAGGGAGTCCAAAAGGCATTCTGGGTAGAATCTGGTACTGATTCCTCTGAGACTAAACTAGAGGAAGAGACTACAAACCTGTGCTTAATGGGGGAAGATCATCTTGAGCAAAGTGATAAGGAAGAGGTATGTAAACCAACCTATGATGAATTGTTTGAGATTTTTGAGAAAATCCATGCATCATAAAAAAAACTTAAGAAGACTCATGCTAACTTAAAATTGGAACTTGTAAATTTGCAAAAAGAGTATGAAGTTATACTTAAAGATCATTCAACGATTGATTCTATTCACATGGCTCCTCTTGATGAATTTGATGATTTGAACAAAAAGCATTTGGAATTAATTAATGAGCATGATGCATTAAAAGTTTCACACACATCACTTGAATCTAATTTCAAGAAATCTAAAGAGAGAAAAAAACTTGAGGGTTGAGAATGATGTTCTAAAAAATACAAACTTGAGGATTAAAAATGAATTGGATGCACTTAAGGGAATTTTGAAGACTCCCACTTTGAATCTAAAGCCAAAACCTAGAAAGAGGCATTATAACTCAAATCATTTAAGAAATCCTTTTCCTGGAGTTATATGTTTTTCTTGTGGCATGCTAGGACACATCTCACACACTTGCACTATTCACCATAGTACACATTGGGTGTGGAGACCTAAGATACATGATTCACAGCATACCACACCTGCATTATATTCTACCTTTCCTAAGAAGGGACCCAAACTAGGTTGGTTCCTAAATCTGACTGTTGTTGAGTTTTGCAGGTGTGCTCTCACAAAAGACCTCATGGGAGCATAGGATAATTGGACACATGGAGGCTCGCAGCTCAAAATTGCTTAAACTCACTGCTTCATAATTTCTTGAAATGATTTTTTAATTAGTTTTGTGTTATTTTTGTTGTGTGCTTGTTTTGTGTTGTTCTAGATTGCTTTATTTTCGTT
>NW_021318505.1:1197973-1224263 GCF_001605985.2 Dendrobium catenatum | reverse complement strand
CAAGCTAGCATCTCTTTTCAAAACTTTTAAAACTTAGAAGAACTTATGGGTTATGTGAGATTTTCAAAGGCTTGATTTCAAATTCCATGATTGAGAAAAATTACATTGACATATTATTTATGAGATATTTTATTTGTAAACAAGTTTTGAATGGATCTTCTTTTTATCCTATTTAGTGATTCTGAGTTAGGCCTCTATTTTTCAAAAGACAATTTATACCCTGAAGGATGTCCGATCTAGGGTTAACAGAATCGGATATTCTACCATCTTCCAATTGAAATTTGTTAACCAATTGATCTCTTGAAACTCTAAAGTTTAAATTATTTAAGAAATTCTTATATGAATTGCTTTGATAAAAAAAAATTATAAAACATAAAACATAAAAAGAAAAATAAAATATTTGGCTTCTTTTCAAATTGTTTGTTTTTAGTTTTTTATCGTTGTTCATTTTTCTTTTCTTATGCTTTTCTTTTATTTTATTTTTGAGGGCTTTGATCATCACCATCCTTCATTGTTTTTCAAATTCTAGTCACATCATCCTGGCCGATACTTTTATCGTCCTAGACGATAGGGAAAATTCTCTTCAAAATTTCCATCTACTGAACTTTTTTGTGCTTGCTATAACTCTTCGTTCTGGATGATACTTTATCATCCTGGACGATCTGATCAAACTCTGTTGCAATCTTGATGATAGTCGTGGCCGATAAAATATTTCGTCCTGGCCGATGCATTTATGGTCATCGTCCTGGTCAATACACTAGATCGTCCTGGACGATCCACGTGTCAGCACGTTTAAATCCTTAAAATCAACCCCAGACAATCCATTACTGGACCATCATCCTGGCCGATCCACTGTTCATCCTGGATGATACATGTGACACAGATTTAAAACATTTTAACTTTGCCAGGTGTGATCAATTATTGTGCATCGTCCTGGACGATACACCTAATCGGCCCGGACGATTTGCTTTTTCAACGGTCACACGGCTTGACTCCTCGAGATGATCGCCTGTGTCTAATCATCCTGGCCAATATCTGATATGCCCGGACGATCGGACCGCCTTTTTGACCAATTGGCTTGTATGCAATTATTATGCCATATCGTCTTGGACGATTCTACGATCGGCCTTGATGATATCGTCGTTTCTTTAAATTCTGGTCATTCCAGCCATGTTTTTTCACTTCACATTCCTTCTCCTCTTGTGTTTTCTTGCTAACTCCTCACTATAGCTGGTGGAAAACGTGTTCGATAAAATTCTAGGAGTTCTTCAAGGGCTAGGATTGACTCTCATTTCAGGGAGGCAGAAGATGAAGCTGCTTACCATCGATACAAAGAATGTGGGATAACTGTCTCCAGAATCATTAATCCTGCCCACATTTCATACCCGGTAATGGATCTTTTCGCTCACACTTCCCTTTGTTTCATTCTATCTCTTACTTTCCCCTTTAATACAAAGCTTCTTCGTGAATTCTTCGCAAACCTGCGCATAAATCCTACTTTCACAGCCCTGACCTCCTATGTGAATCGACGCCCCGTCGAAATCACATATCAGGACTGTGTTGAACTTTTACAGCTATCCACCATCGGGGATAAGCTGCACTTAATCGCTTCAGATCCTGATTTTTACTGGTCCATGGCAAATCACTTCCTTCACCAGACCAATGCACTTTTTCATGTTAGAGAGACTAGCTCTTTACTCAAAGATGCTAGGACAATCCAACATGTCCTTCGCACCTCCATAATTCCTAAAGCTGGGGACCGAATCCACATCACTCCTCTACTTTCTCTAACTACTTTCTACTTCATGGCACATAGATAATTTAATACTGTGAACTTAAATTTTTGGTACATTGATCACTTAACCACAATCCATGATCCAGGTTATAAGAGAAAACCCAATCTAGCTTTAGGACACCTCATAACCTATGTCCTTGAAACCAAATACCAACTTCAGTATCTTATTCCACCCAACCTCCCAACTCTCTTCTACTCAAAAAGTTTTTTCAGTACCCTTCATAGTACTCATCTCCACCCTGGCGATGAGGAACCTCGGGGGGCTGAGGAGGAGGAGGCTCCTGCTCCTATTCCTGATCCTACTCCTCTTCGCCAGCACTCTCAGCTTGACCAGTTAGTGGAGAGGTTTGATCGATGGGAGACCCGCTTCGATGCTTACGTTGCTGCACAAGAGTAGCAACATTCTGAGGACATGGCCCACTACGAGCAGCACCGCACAGAGGACTTAGCCCGTTTTGACAACTACATTACTCACCAGCAGCAGCAGCATGACCAGGACATCGCCTGGTTCAATGCTCAGGTCACTACGCTAGCTAGCTACTTTCAGCAGCCACCTCCACCACCTCCATCTGACGATCAGGATCCCTCATTTTTCTAGTCTTTGTTGTCGATTTTCTGTTGTCTGTTTTCTGTAGTTTATCTTGTAGTTTGTTTTAGTCTCTATTGTGTTGTTTCCTTTTTCTTTTTGTGTGTCTAGGACACTCTTTTTGTGATGAAAAAAGAGGGAGTAGGATGTGATAGGAAAAGTTGATGTACTTGTAACTTTGAAATTTTAATGAACTGCTATTTTTACTGAGATTTTCCTACTTGTGTTTGCCATCATCAAAAAGGGGGAGATTATTGCAAATCTATTTTCATGACTTATGTTTTTGATGATTAACAAACACTATTGATTCTCTTGGACTGCATGTTACTTCTAACTTTTCAAGAATCGAAGATCGGACGAACAAACGAAGCTAGTTCAAGATTGCGTAGGTTAGAATTGAGTCAGTCTGTACTTTGGTTTTTCTCTTCTTGAGTCTATTTGTAATGTTTAAAGAGACTGATGCTTAGTAACCCTACACACGCACACTTAAGAGACTTAGAATTTATGTTTTTACTCACATCGGCCCGGACGATATTTATATCGGCCTGGATGATTTAGTTTAAAACAGAGATTCTATTCGGGATTCTTGATTAAGGCAGCCGTCATTACCAGATCTTCCTGGACGATACGTGTATCGGCCAGGACGATAAGCTCAAAACAGAAAGAAGTTGCCACCATAAATAATTAAGGTATACTGTAATTTTTGGTAATCAGCCAGGACGATCTTGGATCGACCTGGAAAATATTCACAAATTATGCCTTAATTGATCAGACAAATCAAGGAAGTAATTAAGGATGATTGATACGATCATATCGTCCAGGACGATCTCAGGATCTGCCAGGATGATCGATTCAAAAACCTTAGTTACTTCTGGATGATAAATATTGGCCAGCTCAAATTCAGGGCGATGCTTTGGATGATTTTCCTCTGATTTGAACTGATCGGTCGGGACGATCATGAGATCGACCTAGATAATCAAGACAATTTTAAATCATCCAGTTTGCATTCGGGCCATGCTCTAGCCGATCTTCTGAGATTTGTACTGATCGGCCAGGACGATGTCCATATCGGCCTGGACGATATTGTCGGCAACTTGCAATTAATGAGCTCCTTTGAAGCTCTTCTATTTAAGAGCTCTTGTTCAACATTTTAAATAATCTTTTGCTGCTGCCTTGACCTGAGAAGACCTTGAGGAGAGAAAGAAAGAGAGGGAGAGAGAGGATCTTATGAGGGGGAGCTTGTGAGGGGATTCACAAGGGTTGCTTCAAGGATCTCTCTGCTTCTTCTTCATTTAGAATTTCTCTTCTGTGGAAGGGTCGGTAGAGGTAAGGATTCAGCATCTTATTGTGGTTCTCTACCAGCTTCAGGAGGAAGCAAAAAGTGATAGGTTCTCTGCCTTGTCGGGGTGGCAAAAAGGAGGTTCTTTGTAACGGCTTCCTCGCCTAGCTGTGGGGGCTAAAGGAGAGTTACGAGTGTAGTGCAATACTCAGAGGGCGCCTCCGGGGAGTGGACGTTGGTCGAGTTGACCGAACCACTATAAATTTATGTGCTCTTTTTTCTTGCTTCCGCACTTTAATTTCCGCATTTATTTTTATTGTGGTGTGATTTTGCTTTATGTGTTTTTAGTTCTTTGTGAAAAGAAACTTTTTAAAATATCAATTCACCCCCCCCCCCCCTTTGTTAGCTTGGGCCAGTTCTACAGGGCTTAACATCCCTAACTAACTTTCAAAATTGATTCAAAATATCTATAAGTTTATGATATTTATTGATAGAAGTATTGGTAAAAATAATAAAATCATCCACCAAACTTAAGTGGGATATGGGAAAACCACCCAAAGTTCTAAAATGTAAACTAGGATTCTTTTAGGTAAAAGAGAGGTTAGACGATTCATGATAATTTTAGAAATTAATTTGTTACAAAAAAAATGGTACACAGACTGATAGGTGTAAAATCATTCCAAGTGTTGACAGTGTTATTTTTGAGAATAAGCATAATAGAAGTATAAGTAAAAAACTTAGGGATAGAATTGCCAGCCAAAAATCCAAAATAGTAGCAAAAATATCATTACTAATAATATGCAAGCTTTTTGAAAAAATTGAGTAGTAAACCAATCCGTCCCAGCCACAGAATCACTATTCATATCAAATTTAGTATTTCTAACTTCCTTAAAAGAAGGAGGCATATAGAGATTCACATTCTTCTCATAGGAAATAAGGCTTGGAATAAAATAATGATTAAAAATCAAAGCCGGGTTAAAATTCTTATTAAGACAAGTTTAGAAAGTTTGAGCAGATAAATTAGCAATCTCCTTAGTGTTCTCAGTAACAAAAACCATCCTCCCGTTAAATTTTATTGATACAATTTTTAGCCCTTTACCTTTTAACCAACACATAAAAATACTTAGTATTATTATCACCTTTGACAAAGTGCTTAACAGCATCTTTTTGCTTCCAAAAAACCTCTTCGTGAGATTAGAATTTAAAAAGCTTCTCTTTAGCATTTTTTTTGAAAGAGAGAATATAGCATCAGTAGGATCAACTTGACAAGAAAGTTAAATATTATCAACAAGTTGCTCAGCTTTCAAAATATTAGAAAAAGGGTTTCTAAAAATATTATGGTTCCACCAATTTAAAACTTTTTTAAGACTTTTCAGCTTAAACCAAAGTCTCCTCATACAAAAACTAGAGTTAGCAAGATGTAAAAGGGCTTGCCAATTATTTTGAACCACAACTAAAAAAGAATCCTGAAGTAACTACATGTTTTGAAATCTACAATGAGAAGAACCATTGAATTGTTTAATGTTTTGGATAATAAGCAAAGGTGAATGATCAGACAAAGTTCTACTAAGATACTGCAAATTAATGGAACTAAAAGTATTAAGCCAAGAGTCTTTAAAAAGAACAAGGTCTAACCGTTGCCACAAATGACCCCAATTCCAAGTGAAATTATTACCAAAAAAGCCAATATCAATTAAATTACAATCCAAAATCATATTACTAAAATCCACCATAGACCAAAAAGAAGGTGAATAACCCCCTATCCTCTCAGAAGGGTTAGCAATAACATTAAATTCCCCACCAGTAAGCCTTGGAAAATTGCAAATATTATGAATATTAATGTTTTGTTCCCAAATCAATTTCCTGATATAATGAGAGGAAGCAGCATACACAAATGAAGCACATCAATATAAATTGAAAAGTTCAACTTGACAATGCAACACTTTAGTAAAATCACCAATAACATTAATTTTAATGGGCTATTTTCAAAAAACCCAAATCATATTAGCCACATTGAAAATAGCATAATTATACCCCAAAAAATGAGAGGTGCTAATCAACCTAAAAGAAGAAATTAGGAGTTCAAGTAACACAAGAATTGAATTGTTATGAACAAGACAAATATTTTTACCATGAATTCTAGAAGAGGGACAACCAATACCCCTCACATTCCAAATAATAGATTTAAACATAAAAATCATAATTATTGAGTAGTATGCAAGAAGGTTGTTCTAGGAGATTGCAATATGACATGATGTTTCTTCCTACCTCATTTACTATGAACCTTAATGAAACTAATATCATTATCTTCCTTAGAAAAATATTTATCAACAATTCCCATATCCTCAATATATGTAAAGTCAACACTGTTATAATGAGAAGTTGAAGGAGTCTTACAATCATTATGTTGGATCCCTTGACTAATCTGATGAGTATAATCATCCTCCATAAACATCCCATCATCCTCCATATTAACATTATCCCTTACAGTAATGCCATCAATGCCTTTTTCAAGAGGAGAGTTATTCTCCACAGAAAGAAGTTCACCTTGCTTTAACAGAATTTCATTAGCTTCAATCTCATTTTCCTATTCATTCAAGGGATTAGAGACGTTGTGAGGAAGAATATTACGATTAAAATCTAATAATTTTTTTTATCATACAAGAACAAATTAAATCAACATTAACATCTTTTTGGGTAATAATATTAGGCATAGTTTGCTCCACAATATTCTCATAGACAACAAGAGTATTAGAAGAGCTTGAGCCATAACTTCTTGATCATGAAGCAAAATAATAGCATTGGAAACAACTCGTTCAAGAGCATTTCCAGAAACTACCAAAAGCTCCTCAATAATTTGAGTCAGATTATAGGAATTAACCTCTAAAATCATAGGTTTAGGGTATTAACTACATTAGAAATCACATTGGATTCATCCTCATGTGTTTATTTCGAAGAAACCTTTTCTTTACGCAGATGGGAATATTTTTGAAAACAATCATTAATACCATGACCATGCATATTACAGTAAGAAAAAAATATAGGCAAATTTTCAAAATCCACTTTTTAGAAATAACCCTTCACCTCTGAACCAATCCAAATCTCATTAGGATGTTTCTTAGAAACATGCAATTCCATTAAAACCCCATCCATAGAAGGACGAGAAATAGTAGTAGTGGCTTGGTCCATTTGCAATGGTCTTCCAAAAATCAAAGACAAAACAAAAAGGATTTGATGGTTCAAACATGAAGACTAAAATTATGGAATAAAATACAAATTGGCGTAATTAGAGATTTTTCTTAACATCAAAATTCAGAGTCCATTTCAACAAACACATTTGCAAAGCTTGTATATAATATAATTTCCTAGCAAATATACGACATTAATTTGGATCACTAGCAAATTGTATAGAAACACGCCATTGATCAAAAAAGCCTATATTAAACAAACCAAAAAGCTTTAAGTTAAGAAAAAACTTCTGAATAACATTAAGATTCAGTCGCTTAAGGAAAACTTTTCCCACCAAAATTAAGGAATAAGGAGCCGCCAACAGTTCAACCATAAAATCCTCAAATAGCAAGGCCATATAACCCTTAAAAGATGATTGAACAAACTTCAATTTAGGAGAAGATGCTAAAAAACTAGCCAAAGCCTCTTTAAAAGACAGAGTTTTACCCTCAAGAAAAGAAGTAGTCAACAGGTTGAATGATAAGGGAATCATCATTTCCTAGTACCAACACAAAAAAACCTCAAAACCAGTAAAGGAGAAAGCACGGAAGAGAAAAATTGAGAGAAAAAAATTAAAAATCATCTAAAACAAAAGCCATGAGGGCAAAATGAGATGCGCTAGAGACAAAACCATAAATCTCTTGAAGATCACCTCGAATGCCAGAGAGGCAAAGAGATGTTACAAGCATAGTGTTCTGGCTCTCTACTCTCTACTCTGTGGCAATTTTGAGGCGATTTTAGGGCTCTTTCTTATCATCATCTCCTGTGGAACACTGCTCTGGTGTTAGGGTCTCTTCTATTCTCTTCATGTTTTTTTCTATAGTTTTCTTAGGGTTTTGTTTGTTTCTCTCGCTTTATGATTTATTTTCATTTTTTCACAGCCTGAGGTCTTTGGCCCTTGGTATTTTTCTTTGTAGTTTTATTATGATGGTGGTCATCTTCGACTATCATGACCCCTTCAGGTGTTCCTTAGGCTGGCTCTATCAGAACTAAAAAATATTTTTGATGCTTTGGGTAATAATTCTTCAACTAAAACTCAATATTTTTGTAAAGTTCTTGTAGGTAGTGCCTCCATGATATATGTTGGTTTTTCTTTTACTTGTTCCTCCATTAAAGGAGTTCCTGGTTTGGTAGTTTCTGAACAAGATATCTTCAAACTTGCATCACCCTTTTAGTTCACTTTGGTTAGGAAGTTCTCTTTAAGACATATAAACCTTGATTCTATTACGTCTTTTTTTGGTAATCTAAAAATTTCTTGGGTATTTTCTATTGATCTCTTAGATGCTAGGCATGTTGCAATTCAACTGTCTAATAATTTGGACTATAGTAGGATATTTTCTAGGAGATCTTATTACATAAATAATTTTCAAATGAGATTACTAAAGAGGATACCTTATTTTGACATTAAATAAGATCTCCTATTGTTCCAGTTTAGCTTTCTTCTTTGAATTTGAGACTACATTTTTTATGTGTTACATGATTTGGAATACATTTTTAGTCCACCCCTTCAATTTGACCAAGCCAATACTTTTAGATTCAGAAATTCGATACAAGGATTCTAGTGGAATTGGACATCCCCAAAAAACATCCTAGAGAGGTGTCGATTGGAATAGAAGCTACTAGCTATCTAAAAAAGGTTGAATTTGAAAATATACCTAATTTTTGTTCTCATTTAAAAGTTCATGGTCATGTTTACATACAATGAATGCTTTATGGCTCATCCCAACCTTAAGAAGGGAAATAAAGTGGAGAAGGCTACGGACAATTTTGATGTGAAGGACCTTAGTAATAATGAGAATGCCATTATATTAGAGGTGAACAATGATCTGATGGTCGTTTGAGATAACTTGGGAACTATACATTTGGAAAATCCTATTATTGATCAAGTAAAAAAAGTTTATAAATCTCTAATGTTGGAAAATCAAAATATGGATCCTACGGGTAGTTTAGCTATTCAGAATTTTGAAGTTGAAAATAAGGTTAACTCTAGCATGCCTTTTAAGGAAGTGATTCAAATTTAGAACATGGAAATGATTTCAATCAATGATGAAGAAGGGGGTGGTCTGATAAAAATTCAGTGTGACTCAAATCATATGAAAGGGAATAATTAGGAAAATGAGGAGGATGGAGAGGAAGAATATATTGAAGAAGGAGAATTCATACCTAGAAAGAATGGAACTCTACTTAGGAATTTTGTAAGTTTAAATGATGTTTTCTTTTTGTCTCCACCCATTAATCAAATTGCCAATAATACTGAAAGTGGGTATACTGAAGTTGGTATGAAGAAAAATAAAAACAATAAAACTCTTAGATGGTTAATCATATTGAGTTACTCAAGCTTCTATTCCATCTTCTTCTAGTGGTAAAAGTCATCATTTGGAATATTAGAGGTGTGGGCAGTCCCCTTCTTTAGATAGAGTGAAACATTTATACAGGATTCATAATATTAATGTTTTGATTCTTCTTGAAACTTTAATTTCTTCTAAAATGGATTTTATTTGTAATATGTTGGGTTTTGATTTGTTGTTTAGTAATTGTTCTTATAAAATTTGGATTTTTTTTTTTAAAAAATTGGGTTAATTTAAGCATTCTCTATGACTACCCTTAAGTGGTTCATACTAGTATTAAATTTCTTCAATTTTCTTATTTTGTTTACTTTGTTTATGCCTCCTATTCTATGATCACTAGGAGAATTTTATGGTCTCAAATTTTATATTTTTCTAACAATATTTTGGAACTTGGATGATTGGTGGTGATTTTAACTCTATCTTGAATGCTTCTAAGAGGGTGTTTGGAAACCCTCCTTATTTTCAAGCTACAAAAGACATTAATGATATGATTGTAAATGCTAATTTCCATTATATTGGTTTTAGTGGCCATGCTTTTACGTGGAATCAAGTTACTATGTGCCAGCGCTCAGATCACATTCTTTTTAATAAATATTGAATTTCTAACTTTCCTATCACTTCCTTTAGATTATTTATCTAGGCCCTTATCAGACCATTCTCCTCTACTTTTAAATATTTCTGTGTAGCATAATATTATTAAATCTCTATTTAGATTTCAAAACATGTAGCTTCTTCACGAATCTTTTCTTAATATTGTTGAAATCAATTGGCATGCCCCTTTATTCCTATATGATAATATTTTTGGGATGAGTAGATTTTGGTTTAAACTCAAAAGACTTAAATAAAAGTTGAATTGGTGGAAGAAAGTTGTGTTTAAGAACTTATTTTCTAATATTATGCATGTTGAGAATCCAGTTTCTTTGGTTGATAATTATTATATGCTTGACCCTACTCTGCAAAACCTTTCCTTAATTAATGATTACAAGAATGTTTATTTTAAACTTCAAATGCAAGAAGAAGTTTTTTGGAGACAAAAAGCTGCTTCTAAATTTAATGTGGACGGAGATAGGAATACTAAATTCTTTTCATAATATTGCCAATCATAAGAAGGTTGCTAGTTTTATCCACAAAATCATTAAGCTTGATGGGTATCATGTTGATTCTCCTTATTTAATTTATGAATCTTGTATTGATTATTTTAAGAATGTGTTTAACAAGGACTTTAATCCAATGTTGGATGTGGACTTTTCTTTTATTCCTTCTATTATTTCTGACAAGGATAATAATATGCTTACTAAAATTCATTTTACCGATGAAATTTGGGTGATTATAAAAGATATGAAAAGTGATTCTGTTGCTGGTCCCGATGGTTTTATGACTAAATTCTTTCAGAAAACTTGGCATGTTATTAAAGAGGATTTCATCAACACTGTCATTAATTTTTTCAAGGGCAATCCTTACCCTAAGTTTTTTACTTCCCCTTATATTATTCTTATTCCCAAAATTAATATCAATAATTTTTAAGTGATTATTGGCCAATTAGTCTTTTCTCTTTTTTCAACAAGTTAAATGCTAAATTAATTTTGAGAAGATTGGCTTTAATTCTTCCTAAAATTATCTCTTTAGAACAAATTGGTTTTTTTAAACATTATTCTATTTTAGATAATGTCTTACTGGCCCAAGAATTAGTCCGTGACTTGGAAGCTAAAATTGCTGGTGGAAATGCTATCTTCAAAATTGATATTACCAAAGCGTATGATAACCTCGATTGGGATTTTACTTATACCATGCTTAAGGT
This sequence comes from Dendrobium catenatum, assembly GCF_001605985.2. Taxonomy (NCBI): domain Eukaryota; kingdom Viridiplantae; phylum Streptophyta; class Magnoliopsida; order Asparagales; family Orchidaceae; genus Dendrobium; species Dendrobium catenatum. The sequence goes on along the minus strand of NW_021318505.1, from coordinate 1,213,229 downwards.
TTTTGGTTTCAGCAATGGTTTATCAAAATCATCATGAACTATGTTGAGCAATGTTTCTTTCTATTATTATTAATGGAAAGAACCATGGTTTTTTTAAGTATGCCCATGTTCTCAGGCAGGGGGATCCCTTATCCCCTGCTTTATTTATTTTTGTGGTGGAATTTCTTCTAGATGTCATAATGATCTTTTCAAAATTATCCCATTTTACAGTAGTGGACCCTAGGTGGTTTACCGATTTTTCATTTGAGTTTCACTGATGATTTTTTGATTTTTAATAATGGTTCTAAAAAAATGTTGAATCTTCTTTTTAGATTTCTTTATCAATTTCAAACTTCCAGTGCTTTAATTTTTAATCCTCTTAAAATTTTCTTATTACTGTGAAGTTTATTTCTAGTCAATGGATTAGTTTAATTCAGAGCTTTTTTGGCTTTATGCACAAGCAATTACCCGTAAAGTATTTAGGAACTCCCCTTTTTAAGGGCATGAAGAGATTGCATTTATTTGGAGACCTTTTTTTTGCTATTAAAAAAAAAAAACTATCTACTTGGGCTTTTAGTTTTCTTTCTTTTGGTGGTAGATTAGTGTTAATCAAGAGTGTTTTATGTACTATCCTCTTTATTTATTTCAAACTCTTTATCCCACTATGACTATTTGTAGTAGGCATGAAAAAATTTTCAACAAGTTTTTTTGTGAGGCTTAGGATAATTCAGCTATTTGTTGGACTTCTTTGAATAATTGCTCTACTATTCAAGATGAAGGTAAGCTTGGTCTTAAGAATTTAAGTAACATGGCTTATGGTTTTTCTTATAAAATTTTATTTAATTTTATGGTTAAGAAAGGCCTTGAGGCTAAGTCAATGACTGCTAAGTAATGTACTGGAAAGCATCCTCTCTTTGGTTCTTTTAAAAAAGGGATTATTTTAATTGGAAGAGATTGTGTTCCATTAAATGGGAAGCAGAGAATTTTATTCAATGGGGCTTGGGGTTAGGAGACATTTTTTTTGGCAAGAAAATTTGTCAGGGATCTCTTCTATTGATAATTTACTTAATACTCACACTATTAGTGCTTGTAAAGTTTCTAATTTTATTAATGATGTTATGAGGAATATGAATTATCTTTCTGAGATGGTGCCTTACTTTGTCATTAATCTTATTTTGGAAGATCCCCTCCAATTAGATAAAAAGGACAACATTTTGTTTAACAAATCTAATGATGTTTATTTTAGTTTCAAAGAAGCTTCGCACTTCATTAGGAACTTGTATGAGAAATCTCTGATTTTCTCTTCCATTTGGTATAAATGTATTCCTGTCTCTTATTTTATTCTTACTTGGATAATTTTAAACAACTACATTCTCATGGATAATATTTTAATCAAGAAGGGTTTCAACATGGTTTCTAAGTACCAATGTTGATTTCACTTGGAGAACTTAAATCATGTTTTTGCTAATGGTCCTATTGCTACGAAATTGTGGTTTTTTTTTTTTTTTGATAATTTGTTTAATTGTCAATTTTGTTATGATTATTATAATATTAAGAGTATTATACATGATTGGAATGTGGCTTCTAAAGGTAACATGCATAATATTCTTACTGTTATTATATGTTGGTATCTTTGGAAAAGTAGAAATGTGTCAAAACATGATAACATTACCATGAATGCTTCATGTATTATTTCTAAAATTAAGGAAAAAGTGAGACAATTATATTCAGCCAATTTGATTAATGGGAGTAATTTTAATGGTTGCTTTGAAATTGCTGAGTTTTTTAATGTTAATATTTCTTCTAATTTCCATTTTGGTAAATATATTTTTTTTAAATGGATGAAACCTCTCTTTGGTGTTAATAAGCCCAATATTGATGGTTCTCTTAAAACTCTTAGTGCTAGTTGTGGTGTGCTCTTTCGTGACTTTAATGGTGATATTATAGTGGCTTTCGCAGGTCCCTAACCTATTAAGAATGCCATTATGGCTGAGCTTCAAACATTAAAGTATGGTGTTCAATTATGTATTTATTTAGGGGTTTCTTATGTTTGGCTTGAAGTTGATGCCAAGCTTTAAATTCATTATATTAATGGGATTACTAATTCCAATCCCTCCTACTTACATTATCAGAGTAATATGTCAGCTTATTTCTCTCATTACCTATTCTATTTTGCACATCTATATGGAAGGTAGCTCTGATGCTAATTTTTTAACGAACAAGGGTTGCAATTTATTAAACTTTATAGATTATTTGGGGGCTTCCATCCCAAGCAAACTTGTGGGTTTGGATAAACTTGACCATATGGGTCTTCCTTATGTTAAAATCTCCTAACCTCTGTCGGTGTGTGCTCTGATGTTGTTATCCATATGTTTTGTGCCTATTTTTTTGGGTGTTTTAGCTTTGGGCCCTTCTAATTGAGTAGTTCATGATGTTTGGCTTGGATTTCATTATTGTTGATCTGAACCTAAGGGCCCTTTCTACTTGGACGGGGCATTTAATTAGTATTTTGGATCAAGGATCTGGTTGTTACTGGAGCAATTTTGGGTGTATGAATTCTAGTGATATTTGTTCTTTTATCTCTAAGATGTTAATTTGTCATTATAAGAATTTGGATGGTTATGACTTTGCTAAATCTTGGGTTCTTCATTTTCATGTTATCATGCCTTTTAATTATATGAAATAGTAAATAAAGCATAATATTTGTTATCATCAAAATCACAGTGCATGGGCCCATATTTATAACATAAGTAGCCATGTTAGTACTATATGGAAAATAAGGCACTATACGATCAGTTTAGATATTTAAATTGATTGTCCAATATTATTCGAAGTGTCATCTAATATGATTAGGTCAATTGACATGGATTATGATCCCATATGATTAGTGTCAAATAAATATAGTCCCGTGTAACGATTGAGTGGATCATTATGATTATTCTAATCATCTAGTAAGATCCGACAGCCCCATTAATCCAAATTTGATCACCTATTTATTTGATTAATTTGGGCTAGATTTAATTATATCATACAATATGGTGTATATCATATGATATAATTTTTGTAAATTTTGAATTTCAAAATATGGCCAAAATTATGATTCGCAGCTAAGATATTGATTTCAACTGATTGTCCTATATGATTTTGATCATATAGTATGATATGTTTAAATAGATTTAATTATGCCAATTAGCATTTATAATATTTTTTTGAAAAGCTAATAGAGGACTACGACATATATAATATAATATGATTAGCACAAAAAAATTGTACCTCTAATTTTCTCACTATCTCAATCCCATTAATGTGTGTGTGAATGGTCATTAAGTTTAGCATCTACCAAATACATGACTTTGACTAAAGAAATATTTTTTTTAGGGGCTACCCACCATCGGGCCTATGCAATAATCAACAATAAGGATTACGAGGTCCATAAAAGGACTTCGAGCTCACTACTACTCGAAGAGCTACAAAGAAAATAAAAAAAAGAATAAGATGTCCTTACTAAACAAAAGTATAAGAATACCTATTAAAATTCTACAAAGGCAAAAACCACAAGACCAAAAGGAGAAGAAAATTTAGAAACTCAATCAACTCATTCTTCTCGGCCAAAAAATGACCCTGCACAAAATGAGAACAAATCTTAAAATACATGTAAAAAGAGGCTGCAAGGACAAAAGTAATAGTAAAAAATAAAGCCATAATATAGACAATATTAATATGAGAAATAGTAAGAAGAGAATACAACCTTAAGCGGTAGAACCAAGAAAAAAATAGGCCCACTAAACTAGAATACCTTAACCCACACCTCCAATTCATGTCAGCATTGTTACAAAAATAAACAACAATGAGAAACTTGAACCCATTATTCCAAATAACATCCTTGAAAGCATATATAAAACTCATGAACTGAGCCCCTGATTCTACAAAATGCTAAGTCCACCACCACAAGCAAGTGGACTACTCAAAGCTAAGTAGGTGAAAAAAAGGGGAAAACCAACAGATCATCCAAAGATGAAAAGGAAACAACCCAGCATAACCAAGGCAACATGTATTATAAATGACCCACCGAGACCAACCCTAGCAAATAAAAAGGCACATGCACTATGATTTTGATGATAACAAATATTATGTTAAAAATAGAAACACTAATTAGGGGATCCCTTTTTAATTTTTCTTAACTAATCAGCCTGGATGATTCAAGATTATCTAGGACGGTCAGTTTAGATTATGAAAAATAGGTGCCAATAATAATTTAAGTAATTTTTCAATTTTCAAATTTTGTTCTAATTATATAGGATGATACGCATCATCCAATATGGTTTATAATAATCATGCTTAAATTAATCCCATGATTAATGGAATAATTATGGTTAGATTACTCGACCAGATTATACAAGATTATTTACCTTGATCATATTGGACGATCTATTATATTTTATGGGATGATTCCTTACTATCCAATAGGAAAACCATAATTTTTTAGGAGATCATACTCTAGACATCCTGAGAGGGTTGCATGATGATATGTAGATTGCCATTCATTATCCCATGTCATACTGGATATTCAATACAATATCTTGAACTAATCAACATGGATGATCGCAGAATTATATTGGATGATATATACAAAATACTTGAACTTATAGTACATGGAAATGTTGATCATAATGGCTGAAAGGGATAGTTTATATCAACATACTCTCCAATTATCTGTTAAAGATAATCTTTTGCTGAGGATTATATTACAAAGAGAGCTTAGAGAAGGAAGAGGGAGAGATTGAGAGAGAGAGAGAGAGAGAGAGAGAGAGAGAGAGAGAGAGAGAGAGAGAGCTGCTTATGAGGGGGGGGGAGTTGAGAGGGATTCCAAAAGGTTACTACAAGTAAGGTGTTCATCATCTTCTTCAAGTTACTTCACTAGTTCGTTGGTTGATCAAGGGGAGATCTTTATCAGCATTAGATTTAGGTTGTCTACCTTTGCCAGGAGGGGAAAAAATATTCCAAGGTTCTCTACCTAGTACAAGAGGGTATTAAAGGATTCCAAGGTTCTCTTCCTATTATAAGAGGGAGTAGAAGGCTTCTAAGGTTCTATGCCTTCTCTATAAGGGAGTGAAAGGATTCAAGGTTGTTTATCTTACCAGTTAGTGGGAATATTTTTTTAGGGCTTCTTTGCCTTGCTGTTGTGGTGAAAAGGGAGACACTACTTTTTGTGCAATACCTGGAAAGGAGGTTTTCGGAGAGAGGATGTAGGTCAAGTTAACTGAACCATTATAAATCTGGTGTGTTTTTTCTTGTTTTTTTTTACATTTAATTTTTGGATTAGTTTGTGATTTGTTTATGGTTGAAATATGTTACTCTTGTTATTGTGAAATTTCTGTTACTTATACATAAATTATTTGTTTTAAAATAATCAAAAAGATCTTATTTTTTGCTAATGAAACTTTTAAATAACTTATTCACCCCCCCCCCCTTCTTTTTGGTTGTCCTTGGGACTAGTTCTTTTGGGTTTAATAACCCTCATTTACTTTCTAGTGGTATTAGAGCAAGATTCAAAAATTATTTTTTAGAAAACTTTTGGAAAAATATCTATGGTTAACTTTGGTAGTTATAACATTGTGAAAGGACACACAATAATTAGACAATCTATATTTGATAACATTCTATTAGATATTTGGAAAACTCACATCTCCAACATTTTAAAATCATTTGATATTGTATATGGATGCTACTACATGATGGTAATTCTATACCTTTTCATTTATTAATTGGTATTAAAACTTCAATTCCTTTTTTTTATTGGACTACTAATGTTAGAGATTTAGCCCAACTGAATGCGAAATATTTGAACAATTTTTTTTGTGTTTAAAATCTGAGGATTATATGTGTGTTTCCACTTGCATAATTCATAAAGAGATTTGGGACAAACTCTACATTATATATAAGTTAAAAAGGGAGTAAAATAAACTAATCTAAATATTCTTCTTTTTTATTATGAACTTTTTTGCATGAAAACTGGATAATCCATTTATGAAATATATATTAAGTTTACACAGTTTGTTACATCCCTGCTTTCCTTAGGAAGATAGCTTAAAAGTTATGAAAAGTTAACAAAATTCTTCATTATTTACTATCTTCCTATGATGCAAAAATAACTGCCATTACTGAATTTAAAGATCTAAATGTCTGTTCCATAGAAAACTTACTTGGATCACTCATTGCTTATGAGCAAGGAGTGACTCAAAGGAAACTTAATGCAGGTGAAAGGAACAAAGAGAAAAATGTAGCCCTAAAGGCTAATGGTTCTAACAATGAGTCTTCCACAGAAGTTAATGATGACATTACCCTAATAACTATACAACTCAAGAGCTTTTTTAAATAAAAATCAAAAACATCATCAGCAATGGAATAAGGGTTAAAATGGAAAAATCTCTAAAATTTCTTCTTATATTATATTCTTTGAATGCATGAAGCTAGGGCATGTAAAGTCTAATTGCCAAACTCTTAAAGCACACCCAAGCAAGAAAAAATCCAAATTCATGAAGGTCAAGCAAAGGACCCTTAAAGATTTCTATGTAGATTAAGTATCAAACTCTTCTTAAACTAAAGAAGAATATGAGGTAACACACCTATGCTTAATGGAAATTGATCATCTTGATCATTCTAATCAAGAGGAGGTATGTGACCTTACATGGGATCATTTATTTAAAGTTTATAAAAAATTCATAATGCATATAGAAAGCTCAAAAAGTTACATGCCAGCCATAAATCTGATTTTTTAATTCTACAAACAGAATGTGAATGCTTAAGAAAATATCATTCCACTCTAGAAAGTAATCATATGGCTTTATTAGATTAATTTAACATTTTAAACAAGAAGCATTCTGAATTAACACAGTTGTATGGTTCCTTAAAAATATCACATTTTGAATTAAAAAAGCATAAAAGAAATTAAAAACTCTTACATAAGAAATAGATAATAAGGATCATGCATTAAAAATGGAAAATTTAATTCTTGGAAGTGTAAAAAATTTTTTACAAATCAGATTAAATGCTTTCAAAGAAAATAAAAAACTTCCTTCACTTGAAGAGCTGCATAATCCATCATATTAGCACACATCATTCAAACCTAGGAAGAGATGCCATAACCTAAATTAATTAGTAAATCCATTTCCTAGTGTTAGATATTTTTCTTGTGGCATGCTAGGACATATCTCCCGCACTTGCGCAGTTCACCATAGAATACATTTACTATGGAAACAAAAACATAAAAATTTACAGCAAAGCAGGAATGTTTTTTAATATTCTTTCCATAAGATGGGACCCAAATCTATTTGGGTTCCTAAATCTAACATCAGATCATTTTATAGGGATACTCTCACATAAGGCCTCATGAGAGCAGGTGGTACCTTGACATCAGATGTTCAAGGCACATGACGGGAGATGTAGATAAATTCATTTCACTAGAGGCCAGGGCAGGAGGACAGCTAACACTTAGAGATAACACCACCATGAGAGTGGTTGGATCATACAAAATTAAAAACTCTAAGAATTTTATTATTGAAAATATTATACTAGTAGATGGCTTAAAACATAACTAGCTTAGTATAAGCTAACATTTTAATAAAGGATTTAGCATTAAATTTTTATCAGCCAACTCTATGATTAGCTTAAATAAAAATACAATACGACAAGAAAAAAGAATAAATAATGTTTACAAGCTTTATTTAAGTTGTGTTGAACCAGTTACATCTTTTTGCCTATAAACTACTACTGATAAATATTGTTTATGGCATAAGAGAGTGTGTTATACAAGCATTAAAAAGCTTAGAAAAATCACCAAAAAAGATATAGTTAGAGGAATTCTCAGACAAGAGTTCACTAAGGATGACCTATGTGATGCATGTTAATTTATAAAGTAAGTCAAATCCTCTTTCCACTAAGTTAAAGATATTAACACTAGCTAAATCTTAAAAGTCCTACAGATGGTTCTTTTTGGACATGTTAGCACTACAAGCCTAGGAGGGAAAGTCTTTGGGAATTTAATTCTTAATAATTATTAAAGAATTATATGGATTAAATTCTTATCTCATAAAAGTGAATCATTCAAGGAGTTTATCTTTTTTTATTTGGATTCAGAGGAAACTAGATTGTGAAATTTTAACCATTTATAGTGACCATGACATAGAATTTGAGAATGAGAAATTTGAATCTTATTAAATGGACAAAGTGATAGATCATAATTTTTTATCTTCTAAAACCCCTCAGTAGAGAGGGTTGCTAAAAGAAAGAATAGGATCCTTGTAGAAGTTACAAGAGATGTTAGCATAACACTTACTTCATAAATACTTTGTGCAGAAGCAATCAATACGTCCTGCTATATTCTGAATAGGATAATGTTAGAACTAAGCTGAACCAGACACCCTATAAAATTCATAAGAGTAGGACACCTAACCTCTCTCACCTTCATGTCTTCGGATATAAAGTGTTAATTCTAAATAGAGAAATCTCTACTAGGAAAATTTGACCCCAAATATGATGAAGGAGTGTTTTATATGTTACTCAACTTTTGGGAAATTCTATTGAATTTTCAATAAAAGAATAATGGTAATTAAGGATATCACTCATATTATATTTCATGAATTTGATACTTCTGGAGAGTCTAGGGTAGAAGAAGAGGATGTAGAAGTCACCCAAGGATTAGTTTCTTAGAATCAAGAGGAAAGGGTAGAACCTAAAAAAATATTACCTAGAGAATGGAGATATTCTTCAAGTCATCCGAAAGAACAAATCTTAGTAGATTAATCTGAAAGTGTTAGAACTATGCATTGAATTAGAAAAGAAGTATACCACTCTATCTTCTTTTCAATGAGTAAACCCATCAATATAAATCAAGCCCTATCTGATGAATTCTATATCTTAGCCATGCATGAAGAGTTAAATTAATTTATGAGAAATAATGTTTTGTGAACTTATTGAAAGACTTAATGAATAGAGTGTGGTTGAAACTAAATGGGTTTTCAAAAATAAAATGAATAATTCTCGTGTAGTGGTGAGGAATATGGCAAGATTGGTGACTATGGGATATAACTTAAAAGATGGGATTAACTTTGAAGAAACCATTACCCCTTTAGTTAGATTGGAAGCGATTAGGGTGCTACTAGCCTTTGCTTCTTTAAGGATTCAAATGGTACCAAATTGATGTTAAGAGTGCCTTTTTGAATAGGGTAATAAAAGAAGATGTGTATGTTAAATAACCCCCAAGCTTTAAAATTTTACATTTTCCAAATATTTGTTCAAAAAAGAAAAGGCATTATATGGACTAAAACTAGCACCCAAAGCATGGTATAAAATGTTAAGCATATTCCTAATAAAAAGAATCTTTGGTAAGGGGAGCGTAGACACCACCCAATCTCTAAAAAAGGGAGGAGAAGATCTACTCATTTTCCAAATTTATGTTTGATGATATTTTATTCAAATTTTTTGATAAAAATTATGTAAAAAGTTTTTAAAAGAATAAGTAAGGAATTTGAGATGAGTATGATGGGAGAACTAACCTATTTCTTTGATTTATCATTAGGCAGAAGGATGATTGAACTTTTCTTAGTTAATCAAAATATATTAAGGGCATCATTAGGAAATATGAAATGCATAAAGCTAAGCTAATAAATACTCCCATGAGTTCCACTATTCTGTTAGATAAGGATTAAAACTTAAAATCTAATGATCAATAAAAATAAAGAGGAAAAAATTAATCACTTATTTACTTGATTGCTAGCAGACATGATATTATGTTTAGAGTTTGTCTCTATGCAAGATTTTAGGTTGATAAAAAAAAAGTCCAACTTGTTTGGAGTTAACAAAATTCTTAGGTATTACTTAGGAACCCAAGATTTAGGAATTATGTATCATAGGCATAGCACCTCCTTCAAAATCATAAGATATTCTGATTCAAATATTGTAGGATGCCAAGTTGATATAAAAATCACTTTTGTAACATGTCAAATTATAAGTCAATCCTTAGTCTCCTGGTCCAATGGAACATAAAACTCAGTTGCCCTATCCACTTTTGAAGTTAAGTATAAAGCCTTAGGAAGTTGTGTGGCCCAAGTCCTCTAGTTAAAATAATAAATTATTTATTTAGGAATACCTGTATGCATAATTTTAATCCAATATGATAATACTAGTGCCATCTATATTTCAAACAATCCAATCCAACACTCCAAGACAAAACACATTGATATAAGGCACCACCTGATTAGGGACCATGTTACTAAAGGAGAAATAGAGCTACACCATGTTGCCACTGAAAACTAACTTATTGGTATCTTTACAAAACCATAGGCATTTAAAACTTTTATCATCTTAAGAACTATATTAGGTTTTATATATATTAACGCTTAAAATTGTTGCTATCTATTTCTCATGCTTTACTTTTGTTTTATTTGTATATATATTTATTTTTATGTATTTCTATTTTATATTCTTAATTTTCAGTAGTTATTACTTTGATATTTTTTATTAGAATCAGATCAATGCTCACTCCTAATATTGAATTCTTAAATAACATTTTTTCCTTACTTTTGGCTTCAAAAATTTGTAAACAGTGCTTGACTTCCCTAAAATAGTTAAAGGAAGAAAATTTGATGATTGACACTCTTCCTCTAACTCCTTAAGTAGTGTATTTTCCTTTTTGAAGAAACATCTATTTCAAATTAAAAGTTGGACTTTGAAATTGAGATCTATTTTATCTTCCTCTAGTAATCTATCTCACAAGAATAAAGCTCACCCATTGAATCACTTTTCAAATGTTCATAATCAAGTTGTTGCATCTACATATGCATATGATTTGATTTTGTGGTTTTTTATTCTTTATATTAGAGAGTTAGTTTTTCTTCTCTTATATCTGGAAGAAAATTTCATAATTTAAGTCTTTAAAGGTTTTAAAAAGGAACCTAGCTTTCAAAATGACAAGAGACATAAAATGAGCCCAACAACACAGAAGAGATAAGCAATACGCAATGATCACAAAGAAAAAATCATAAAAAAAGTTTTAAAATATCACTTTTTTAATATAATTTCTCTTCTAAATTAGTTTTTTGTTTAAAAAAAATTTTAACCTGTCTGGAGTCCGAGCTAGGGTTCACAAGAGAGATTTTCTACCTTTTATAGATTTTAACTTTATTAAATAATTTCTTTCTACTTTTTAATCTACTAATAAGGGAAATTTATCATTTAATGGAGTTGAATGATTCAAAAATGTTAAGATAGTTGCTATTTGCATGCATTACATTTTTGCAACTTATAAAGTTTTGATGATTTCAAACATTATTATTCAAATGTGTAGTTATCTCCTAACAATTTTGGAAGCATTGTATTTGCTCTTGTGTGTACTAACATTTCAGGGAAAAAGAACTCCAGACTACGAAGACTTCAAATTAAAATCAGTATGAGATACCTTGAAATTTTTGAAGCTTGCACTTTGCTTAGAAATCAAATTGAAAGGGAGTGATTGTAACTTGAGTGAATAAAAACATGCACACACAAATAAGGAGATCATATTAAATTTGTATTGATCGTACAGGACGATTTTCGTTCGTACTGGACGATCAGACAGTTATCTCCTATAGAGCATATGGAACGAATAGGAACTTGCTCAAAAAATTTTCTAAGTCCTATTCGTCCAGACGAAATTAATTATCGTATAGTACGATTTGCTCTCTGTAAAATTTTCGTCCAGACGAAATTAATTATCATACAGTACGATTTGCTCTCTGTAAAATTTTCGTCCAGACGAAATTAATTATCATACAGTACGATTTGCTCTCTGTAAAATTTTCGTCCAGACGAAATTAATTATCGTACAGTACGAACTGTCCTCTAATTGGCTCTCTGGAAAAGTTTCGTCCAGATAAAATAATATATCGTACAGTACGAACTGTCCTCTGTAAAAAATTTGTCTAGACGAATCAATTTTCGTCCAAACGATTAACCGACTTATGACAGTTTTCAGCAGTTTCTAGATTCGACCTTGTAATAACCGTTCGTACTGGACGAACCTAGTTCGTACAGGACGATCAGCTGTACGAAGACATTTCGTACACATATTCAAATAGGGTCGTTTTAGATCGTTTAAGTAAAATCGTCCAGGATGATCCACGATCGTACAGGACGATCCACTGCGTACAGAATTGAATATCTTGCAGTTTTTGGGCGGTTTTTCTGTCTTTTGTAAAATAGCCCAAATTAGACTGCCACCCAATCTTTTTGCTTTGATCTTCGTGTCTCTTGGAGAGATATCCAAGGAGAAGAGTTGGAGAGAGCATTCAAGGGAGGATTCTTACCACTGGAGCGAGAAGGCTTCACTTGGAGTTCAAAGGTAAGAGTCTCTACTTGTGAATTGGGATTACTTCACTCTTTTCTTTTTCCTTCTAGATTCTTGTGAGAAAGATCTGTCAAGGAGATCCGGTCTCTGCCGACACTTGGAGAGTGTGAAAGGACGAAGGTTCTCTGCCCACACAGGAGAGTGTGAAGGAGAAGGGTTTCTCTCCCACACTAGGAGAGTGTGAAAGGACGAAGGGTTCTCTGCCCACACTAGGAGAGTGTGAAAGGACGAATGGTTCTCTGCCAACCTGGGTATTGTGTAAAGGACGAACGGTTCTCTGCCGCACCGGGGAGTGGTGAAAAGAGTGTGTTGTAAAGGCTTCTCTGCCTTGCTGTGGGTGCAAAAGGGAGTCACTATTGTTATTAGGCAATACTCAGAGGGTTGCTCTGGGAGTGGATGTAGGTCTGGTTATAGACCGAACCACTATAATCTGGTGTCATTTACTTTTATTGTTTTTACATTTCCGCACTTTCTATTTCAGTTTTAAAAACTCTGTGGTTGAAAAATCTTTTTCTACAAAAATTTATAAAAGACTTTATTTCGGTTCAATAATTTTTAAGCGGGGATCTTAAATTTTAAATTTTTTTTAACTACCAATTCACCCCCCTCTTGGTAGCCTTGGGACACTCACTTAGGCTTAACAACCTAATTACTAGACTCAACAAGTGGTATAGAGCTCCGTTTCAATATCATAAGTTTGAACTACTTTTGATTAACGTAGATGGCTACTTTTGGAAACCGGAACACACACTGAGGGTTACTCTATTACTAGACCTCCACTGTTTGATCATATTCCTTTTGATATTTTGCGAAAACATGATGTCTACTTTCTTACAGTCACTTTGATTATCGCATGTGGATGTTAGTTCCAGGATGGCTTACACAAAACCACTAGATTAAGTTGATGGAGTAATGATAGAAATACCTTTTTACTGATTGGACATGAGAAGTACGCTGACTTAGCACATTAAATGCCAAATGTTTAAACAGTTTCTTTTGTGCTTTAAAGGAATTTGAAGACTAATGCGGGTTTCCACTGTGCAAAAGCGTAGAAGGACATATGGGATTGACTTTGTATAACCTATGAAGGGACCACAATGATGGTTAAACAAATCAAGAGCTCAATATCTTAATGTCATGACTATGATTGTTTCGTTGCATGAACCTATGAATCTATATTTACGACATGTACACAGATTTACACAAATTGTGTCACTTCTTTGCATGACACTGGTAGGGATATTAACTAATGCTGAAACGGTCATATAATATTCTTCCGTTGTTTACCTACTCTTATGATGCAAAAATTACTGCAATTTAAGAGTCTATAAGATTTAACATTTATTCTATTGACAATCGTTCTTGGTTCAACTCATTGCTTATGAGCAAGGGTAAGTCAAAAGGAAGATTGATCGCAGGTGAAACACAAAAGAAGAGATATGGCACTAATAAGTTGAAAGAGTCCAGAGAAGTGAACACTCACAACCTGAGGATGAAGAGTGATGTTAGCACTAATGACTAAACAATTCAGAAGCTTTTTAAAGCAGGAAGCCAGAAGAAACGCCAGCTATGGAATAGAGGAGTAAGTTTACAAAAATGGCAAGGTATTCACCTATGAAGCGATTTGTTATAGAATGCAGGAAACCAGGTCATATCAAGACTGATTGCCCAAAACTCAAAGCACTCCTGCTACCAAAGAGAAGGTGGAGGAGAAACCTAATGGTAAAGAAGGCAAGAAGAAGTTTCAAAGAGCTTTCTGGGCGGTTACTCAGCTTCAACTCAATCTGAGACAGAAAAAGAAGAAGAAGTCACTAATCTTTGCTTGATGGCTGACAAATGTAGATCACTCAGATCAAGAAGAGGTATGTGACTTAATCCTATGATATTATTTGAAGTTTCGAACAACATGCATGATGCATATAGGAAAAATGAAAAAGAATGCAATGCTAGTTTAAGTTTAGAATTTTGAAGAGCTCAAGAAGGAAAATGAAATCCTAGGAAAGATCAATGCTTTAATAGATGACAAACCACATGAAACTCTTGATGAATAGATACTTATTAGAATTTGAAAAATCTAAAGTCCATCTATACTAATCTTGAAAAGAAATTGTATAAAAATTTACGGATGAAATTGAAGTAGCAAGCATATAGAATCAATTATACCAATCGAATCTTGGAAGATATGAATTCATTTTACAAACTAACAATAAGAGCTCTCGGGATATAGAAACCCCCAGACTGAAAGTTTTACAATCCTAAATATTATCCTAAATTCATGAAATCCCTTAGAAGACAATCACAATGGAAGAACAACTTGGAATATTTTCTAATGTTAAATTAATAATTGTGGATTAATGGGACATATGTCCACCATGTACCTTGATGATGAATCTAATTTGGTGTGGAGACCTAGGAATGCATAAACCTAGACATATCTATAACATGCATCTGATTAATAATTGCTAAAAAGGTGAACCCAAACTTGTTTGGGTCCAAGTCTAACATTTGATATTTTTGCAGATTGCTCTCACAGAACAAGACTCGAGGGAGCATATGGACCTGATAGCGGACTGTTCAAAGCATATGACTGGAGACACTACACAATTCATATCGCTAGGTAAGCCAAGAAATGAGGCAAGGTTTACACTTGGAGATAAATACACAAAAGAAAGTGGTTGGATCAGGTATGATTGGTAATTTACGAAAAACTTTTTTATGACAATGGTGCTATTGTTGAAGCTTAAGCATAATTTATAAGTATAAAGTCAGCCTATGTGACAAAGGTTATAAATGTGAATTTTCACCTACTAGCTGCATCTTAAGCCCTAAATGGAAAAGAAGTTTAATGGAAAAAAGGGTAAACAATGTTGGTACATGCTAGATTTGATTGGGTGC